>NW_010326839.1:0-3178 GCF_000700745.2 Antrostomus carolinensis | reverse complement strand
TGAAAGGAAACCTCACTAATTTTACTCTTGCTTTTTGTGATTTTTCTCCACATAGAAACAGGTTCAGCCCCAACATGACTGAAAGGGAGGCTGCAACTTTCATCATCAAGATCATCCAGAATTGTTTCCTCAGCAACAGGTTTGGCACCTATGCATGGCTTCTCCCTGTGGCTTAAGGAAGGTCATCAAGCTTTTGAGCAGAGCTAAGAGAGTTTTATTTGTCATATACCAAACATTTTTGAGTTGTTGATACTTAGACAATGCAGGATAGCAGTTTTGCTTCTGGACGTGCTGCATATCCTCCCTTTTATACTGGGAAGGAAGGCTTAAGCCCAGGATGGTCAAATAAATAGCAAGGCTGGCTAGTCTAAAGAATAGCAGATTCAAATCTTTGGCCCAAAAGTTAAGCATTTTGGCTCCTACATTAGAGCATTGCCAACTGTACTATTAGGGTTATATGTCTATTTGTAGTATCTCCTTTTATACAGGGTAGAGTCACCTCTATGAATAAAGGGATAAATAGTAAAGAATACTACTGAATGGCAACAGGAATAGCATGCCTTCTGGTCAGAATAAGGAGAGATTAATCTTGAAGCTTGTTCCCTTTTATTTTGTAATGCAGAGGTTTCTTAAAAAACGATATACATGGTCCATTGGTCTGAGTAAGAATGAAGCTGAAACAGGACTACAGTGATGTTTCAGAATCTTTTTTAGAATTGCTTGTAGCCATTAAGTTGTCTGAATATCCTCCCGAAATTCAAAGCTGCTATACTGTGCAAAAGCATATTTGACTCTTCTCTAGAAATGACTTCTAATCTTTCTACTAATTTTTTTCTTAAATACTTGATACTACATTAACATATTAATAATTTTGCTAGACCATGTTACTTACTATATAATATTGGCTAGGGAAATGCCTCAAGTAGAGAGCACTGGCAATGTGGTTTTTGAATGTCTTTGTAGCTGGGCCATGTTTATTTGTCATCTACTATTCAGTATACTGAATGGAATAATCAATTCTATCAAATAATTACCAATTTAAAAATGAACTTAATCACTAGCTAGCCACTTAACTGTCGTTTTTTTTTCCCTCCAAGTATACAAATAGTTTGGTATCTTGTGCAACACGTTTGAAAGGAAATTACATGTAAAATGTAATTTTATTATATTTCATACTTTAAATACAGTAAATTTAATGCTTAAACATCTTAAGTGCATGTTTTATTATTATCCCAGATAATACAGACTTTGTGGGATGTATTGGAGAGTCTAATACAAATGCTTGTGTAGTTCCATATGGGGTCAGGTTGAGACCAGTAAGGTTCACTGGCTCAGATACAGCCCTGCTAAAACAGAATTGGATTTTCTAGTCCCTGCTGGTGCATCTGCTCAGAATCTTAGATTAACATTGGGGGTTATGCTGTGTGAATGCCCAGAGTCAGCTTAGTTTTGACAAGCTTCAGCTTCTCTACCTGTGGCATGGTTAGTCTGTGACCTGAATAAGCTCTGCCCATAGATAATTGAGTTATCTCTAACAAGGCTTAGATTTGTTTGTTCAGTCACTCATCAGAGATGCTGCTATTAATGCTGTTATTTCCCCTGTACTTTTATTTTCATTATTAGCATTCTCCTTAATTAAGTTTACTTTTATTTCTGCATAATCCTGTCTCCATGCAGCCCTGATGATCTTACTTCATTTATTATGCATGTCCTTTTGCTAAAACAAACTGCCAATGCAATGTGAGGTGCTTCTGCCTTATCCAAACACAGAATCCAAGCTGCTGTTGCTGTTGAAACAGAGAACCACGGAAATACTTTTTTTTACCTAGTTCAAACAAGAGCAGGATGTTTTGTGCTGTTCATAACAGTAACTGGGCTTCACAATGCCTTCAAAGCGTGTAGAGCTGGTTCTGATTAGCGGCTGATTTCCTTCAGCCATGTTTTGTTTCTGTGGGATCTTGATGTTTGTTTCTGTGACAATGGGTGCGGTGTTTTTTTAAACTTTTACTTAACTCTGGCTTTGTTTTTCTTCTCTAGGAGTAGGACATATGACATGATCCAATACTACCAGAATGACATCCCATACTGAGAGACACCAGAGATTCACTGCCACAGTGAAACATGCAACCCCGTGCCCTCAGTCCAAACTTGTAATAAATAGGAGATGCTCAGTCACACCTCGCTATCTTCCATCTTTTGTGTATGTGTGTGTACATGTGGGGTACATGTTTCCTGGACATTGCAACAATCACTCTGATTCATTCTTTTCTCTTTACCAGGTTATATATATTTCTGTTTTTCCCTGGATTTTTGAAGTTGGGCTGCAATCACAATAAAAATTGTACTACGATTATGAATGTGTGAAAGGGGCAAAGCTTGTGGCGTTTGATAATTTTTCATGCAATGCAAGGATTTTATAATACCTTTACAAAGTAAAAAGAAAAAAAATACAAAAAAAACCCACCCCAGCAACCAACCAAACCCAAACTTTCCTGCACAATCCCCCCAATGCCATGGAAGAGAAGGGTATGGGTTTCTCTTTGAAAGAAAAAATGTTGACTTGTTCTAATTTTACTGTAGTAAAAGCCTGATAATCATCCAAGGTGGTGATGTCTGTGTAGCTGTGTTCATACTTTGCACTGTATATGGTCCCTGATACGTGGTCAGTATTTCATATGTACATGAAGAATGTATTTTTTCCTTCTATGTGTTTAAAAAAGAAAAAAAAAGACTCTACTGAAGATATATTTAATCTATAAAATGTAATAAAAGACCTTAGACTTTGTGTCTGTTGTAAATCCTTTGCCATACACTACATCATTCTGCACAGTTGTGTGCTCTTCATTACATTGTGACCTTTCTTTCTCCTGGGGAAATCAGATTTCTTCTTCAGCTTCTTGTCCATTGTAAATGACATTGTTTATTCGTAAAAGAAATGTTCTGTGCAAGGCTCATGTCCTGAGGAGCTGAACTGTAGGAGCAAGGTACTGGGAGACAGCTTGTCCTTCCAGACTGTGCTCTGGGACACCGGGTTTTTCCCCTAGACCTCCCGGCCGTCCCCGCTGTGGGAAGGGGCTGCGGGGCCCAGCCTGCGCCGCTGCCCGCGCGTGAGGGCGGGCGGGGCTGGCGCCGGGGGAACGGGGCCTGGTGGTGCTTCCTCGGGCGCGAGCCCTTCGCC
>NW_010326838.1:86524-120609 GCF_000700745.2 Antrostomus carolinensis | reverse complement strand
TTTTAGATATTTTACATGTTGTAACCCTACAACACAAGACACAGCTATCCAAGGCACAGACACAAGCTATCCATCCCTAATCACAGCAGTAGGGAAGTACAGGCTGGCCTGCAGGCTAAACAGTAACCAGAAGAGGAATACTCAGAATACACCTTTTCTTCCCTGAATTATTGTTTCTTGTAATCACATAAGTACTTGCTTACTCACAAGTAGCAGCACACCTAAAATGGAGGGCAGCTGGGGGAAAGGTTGGAAACTAGTATACTGCTTTAAGTGCAGTCCTTTTTCCGGTGGTGTTAAAGCAAAATGCTTGGCTTCATGTTTGTATTATGTTACTGCGACTGCTCACTCAGACTTGTGCTTTTGTGGACTTGATCTCCTTCATGTGCATGGCACAGCTGCTCTTTATTTTAAAGGCTAATCCCAACCAGCTAACCCATTCAGTAACCTCTTTTATGAAACATTTCAGCAGATAAGAGAGGGGGAAGGCTATACTTTTAAGTTATTAAATGTGAATAAGACTGATATAAAAACACTTTTATTTTAGTCTCATGTTCTTAAACACTGCTTGCTCTTTGTCTTTGCATATGGATGGTCTTCTATTGCCATTTGGCTTGTTGGTTTTGCTTAAAACTCTTAATTTTAGCCCTGTTTCTTTATTAACTAAATATGTATTTAGAACGGTTGCTTTGCCTATAGGTTAACAGCTGAATCCAGATTTGAAACTATGGAAAAAGAAGATAAGAAAGAAAATAAAATCACAACTGAGAAGAAAACCCAAAAGAAAAAATACACAACGTTGTATGTATCTTCTAAACCAACTTCTGAAACACAATGTGCTCAGCAGTAAAACATTTCTGAAACAAACCTGAACAATTTGGAGTCCTGCTTCAGCAGGAAATACTGAATAAACTTACATCACACATAAACATACAGGTTTCTAACCTAGACAATCTGCCTTGTTTTATGAGTTCCCTGGCAATGTGACCTGAAGTGTTACCTTGTCTTGAATCTTGGCTAAATCTCTTATCCCATGTTAATTGTTATTTGTTTGAAGCCCAGTGCTATTCCAAAAGATAAGTACTTGCCACAGAAGTTTTATTATATGGTAAGACGGGGTCAATCCTGTGCGAGACAGATTAGACAATGTTGATGCAGAACTCGACTGAGTCATGTGCTCCTGAATTTCTTCCAGTTCCTGGATTCAAAATTCTTAACATTTTTCCCCCTAATGTGTAATTTCTTGACTCGCAGACTGACCTGATTGCGAAGGTGCATGTGAATCTTTTTATGCATTTTGTGGGATAGTATTATTTTGAAACTCTATAAATTCTTACATTTGTATGAATAATTAAATAAACCTTCTTTCTCTTCCTTTCTAAAATGTATTCTATATTCCATTTGAGACAAAAATTATCTAAAGCTGTCAGGTTTTTTGATTGAGAGGTAAGGTATTTTGTAGAATTTTTTTTTTTTTTAAGTACCACTCAATAAAAGCTAAGAAATTGTAATGTATATGCTGTGTATTGTCATTTTAGGAGGCAAATCTTAACTTTCTGTAACTTTCTGATGACACTTAATACAGAATAATTCTATACAAGAACATTTAAACTAGTTCCAGTGATTTTTTTTTTTTCTTTTTCAGCATTTGTATGGAAGTTTAAGATTACTATGGTTTAAGCTCCCTCTAGTGAATGGGTTAGCCACTTTCGAAGTAAAAGACTTTGTAGTTATGGTGAATGCTCTTTAAGACTTTCTTTTGAATCCATTATTAAAAAATACCTTGGGAAAGGATCTTACAACCCAGTGGGTTTTAGATTTGACAGCTTGATCTGTATGTGAACTTCCATCAGTACTTTGGAATATAAGACTCCTAACCTGCCTCTGTATTTAAAGAGATGCAACTTCAAGCTTGTGTCAGATACTGCTAGTCGGCACCAAGGGATAGTAAAAGCAACCATGCTATATAAAGAATTTATTTGTTGTATTCTAGCTTTGGTCAAATCATTGTTTCATTTGGTAGCTTGCACTGCAGTAGTGATGCTGACTGTCATTTTCCCACCACCGCCACCAGAACACTTCTAGATCATGTGCAAATATACGTTACAAAATACAGTGCCTTAAGTCATCTTTTGAAGAAACATAATGGCTTTTCTTACAAGTTTGTGGTGGGGGGGGAAGACCTATTTTGTAGGTAGCTTTTGGAGAAATTGCCAACTATATGTGCTTTTATGAAACTGTTGAATGTACTTGTCAAAGAGAACTATTTGGATATGCTTGGTTACAGTCGTGCCAGTTCAGAAGTGATGCCTAGAATTTTGTTGACTTTGTGCACATGGGTGGCTTTAGCTTGTCAGTCACTCATCTCAACAGATACTGAACTGTATTTTGAGTGACAAGAAAGTGACTAAAGATGTGGTAAACTTAAATGAGCATTTGTGCCTTGTTGCTTTCCAATGCAGTATGAACCTGTTATCAGTCCATTTCCACACCGTTGAATTTGGGCACAGCCTGCTGGCTGTTACTGCTATTATTGAACAAAAATTCATAGATCCACATCTTGTAGAATCCAATTGTATCACTTCATCGATCTAAGAAATTACTATCTATCCAAATCCTTCAGTCTGTTATTAATGAAGTATGCATAAACTGAGACTATCTTAGTTCTTGTTAACTTTTAAGATATTCCATGATACCACAGGAAACTAACACGCATCCATGAAATAGTTCTTACTTTTTTGGCTTTGACTGCACTTGTGAACTTAAACAATATACATTGAAGAAATCATGGGGCTTTTTATGCTGCAAAATGTTAGAAGAAAATCTTTTTTAATGCAAATTATTAAAGTTGGCTTTGTTTACTATCACTCACTGTACACTGAAATAAAAGTTGTTTTATAATTGTATAGGAAAACCTTCAGTAACTTCATATTGGATGCATATACTTTAAATAGGAATACTGAACTCTAGATTGTCTATGAAGAAGATAATTATTTATGTTGAGGTATTTAGCAAATGAAATTTTAAAATATTTTTTTAATTGAAATAACTTGTTAATTAATGCTACAAACAAAAATAGGTTGTCATTTCAACTTAATAAAACTGGTTAGGGTTATGAACCCCCCAAAACTACTGCTTTACCTGTACTGTTGTAGTTTACTTAGAGCATGTGGTCTTTTCTCATCTGAGATGATACATGCATGTTTACAAATCTTTTGTAGAATTACAACTAGCAGGTGGGGGAATATGTCTGGAATTGAGGCTTCTGTTGTGCCGTAACAATAAGGTATTCTCCTTTAAGTACATGAAACTGCTTTGCATATTTTCTTTTTTCCCTTCTGTTTTGTTGCATCAGTTGCTTTCCTGTAACTGTGCCCACAGATCTTGGTACAGAAGAGAATTAAGAGCCAGGTAAACACAACTGCTGTATTCTGCTTAAGTTCTTATATAAAATGGAAAGTTAGCATAGCTAAAAACTGATAGCCAGCATTTTACATTATCTTGTCTTCTGGAATTGATAGTGGTATTAAAGGAAGCAAGAATTCTTTCCTTTCTTCCTCTGCCTGCCCCCCAAGTCCCCACACGGTAAGTTCTACCTATGAATTCCCTAGGCAGAAAGATATTTATCTTTTGGGGAAGCAAGTTTTCTACTTGTCTGTAAAGACCTTCTGCCTGGAAAAAGACTTAAGGAAAAGATAAGGTACATGAGGGTGATGATTCTTTTCTATTTTCTTTGGAATGGTACTTACACAAACCAACAAATACTTGGAATAAAAACCTCCACTGATAAAGGGCATAACTATTATCTGCCTGAATTCTCTAGACCCTTGTTGGGGTTTGTCTTCTGCTTTATGAACATAGGGTTTTAGGGTTACCATGCATGATTTATTCTGGATGCATTTTCTTAAAGATGAAAAAAGATTTTGTTGCTTAATCCATTTGTTAGAAATTAGAGCTAGGATTTCTGCAGCCACAGTCAGACAAGGAGATTGCCTTAGCTAACTTATGGGAAAGTGGTAGTAGGTGCTAGTAGCTAATGAGTTGCAAAAGCATCATCACAAAAGTATGACGGGAGGAAGCAACAGCAGATGCATGCAATGCTGAGAGCAGCGTGTGGGGGAAGGGGGTGGCAGGTGGGAAGCAGCAATGACTGCAGAAGCTTGGGTTCTCAATTCAGGGCACTTGAGGTGAGCTGGGATGGTGAGAAGCAGGACCTGAGCTCTGAGGTAGGGACAGCTGTGCTTAAATGTACGGTGGCATTTAGATGTCTTGTACTCTGCAGAATCAGATCTCTTGAGATGGAAGAGATCAAGGCATCAGAAAGCTATTGCAAATTGGATCCCAGTTTGGAGGTGACATTTCTGTGTATCACTTCGGATCATTTATTTTCACAACATGGCAGTATTGAATTAATACATGATGAAGCATATTTTTAAATATGCTAGAAAGGAACAATTTTCCTGAGGACTTTTGTATTACAGGAAACACAATGAGGAAGAACAATGTAGAACAAGAAAATAAATGCAAGTCGTAGTATACGGGAAAGGATGATTTGCTACAGCAGGGATTCAGAGGAGTATGGAGGAGAGTTATTGCTGGTAATTACCCAAAATACAAAGGAAACCAGAAGATTAATTGTTTCAGCCTCAAAATATGTTTTTTTTTAATAGATAAACAATATAAATTGCATGTTCCATGGAAAAAAAAAGATTTAGGATTCCTAGATGAAGCAGGTTGTCTATAGATTAAGATAATGAGTTGCTCAAAATCTAGCTACTTTAGTAAACATAACATGAATTTCAATGTTATTTTTAGAGGGCAGATAACTAGCTAAAAAAATAACGAGCTAAATCCTTTTGCTAAACTAGTATGTAGAAACGGTAGAGATGAGGCTAAATCAAACGTATCTGTGGTAAAGTTTAAGGTGGTTTTTCTCCAGAAATAAGTATCACAATTCCCTGTGCAATGAGACAGAGTGGCAGTCTGTGCTTATTGTGATTGCTGATTAAAATCAAGAACTGACATGTCACATGTTATCAGAAATATCCTGATGGGTGTAGCACAGCACTGTTTAACAGTTTTGATAAACAATGATTGCTAAGTTGCAGTGTAATATCCAGAGGACAACATTGTCATATGACTTTATTGTACTGCGCAGGAGATAGAAACAGTAAATCTTTTAAAGCATTTTCTGTTTGGTGGTTGTTTTGTTTTTTAAATTACAAACTATAGGTAAAGAACACTCATGAAGGCAATTTACTTCTCTTTAATTTGGTATGTTGTTCTTAATCCAAATTGCAAACAATTTGGCTTGATCTTTGCACGTCCAAAATGTCATTATGTAAGTTAGCTCACACAGCCTGGGTGAAAGTCTGTAAATAAACAATAAATTGCTTCTGGAAATTTTGTCTTGACAATAAGTCTTTAAGAAAGCACTGCTTTGCTTAGAGAATAAAGGAAAGCTCTCCTACTTTGTCCTCCAAAAGTAAAATGATAGCAATAGAAAGGAATGGGTGCAGTTTGAAGTGTTGTGGCTTTGTCTTAATTTCATATCTCTTATGAGGGGTAGTCTCTTATGAAAACCAAATCTGAAGTCCAAGAGAGAAGAAAGCAGCTTTTAAGATGTAGTGTCTTGTGGAGTCAAATCTTTTAAACCTGGTTTTGGTATCATTTAAGAGCAAAGGCTTCCTTGATCTTTCAGAACTGAGCTAACTAATGTTTAGAGATTGTTACCGTAGCTGTGCTTTGTACACAGTAGCCTTCCTTCCAGTGTAGATCGTGAGTTTAGGGGTGGTGCAGGAGAGGACTGGGTTGGTTTTTCTCCTTTTTGCTTGCTTATGTTACAGCCAGTATCGTGCAACAGAAACACCCAGTTTGGGATTCCCCTCCCCCATGATACTGGGGTACAATATCTTGAGTTGAGAAAAGAGGAAGGAAGCTCTGAACAGTAGCAAATCTCACAGAACTCTCGCAGCTGCCTCAGCCTGCCTGCTCGTCCTCAGTGACAGCAGCTAGGAAACGGATCTTGCTTCCAGTGTATTTTGTTTGTTACTAATCTTCAAGTTTGCGTCCTATAAATTTTGGTTTCCTTGGTGGTGGGTATCCTTTGAAGCCTCACGGATTCACGTATGATGGCGAGATGGCACAAGACAGAGAAGAGTGGCGTGGGTATGTAACTCAGTATAACTGCCATTTCAGTTTTGTCTTCAGAACTTCTGAACAGGATGTGGGCAGGTATTTTCTCTAGTGTGATGAGTTAACACCCTCCACTTTACCATGGTGGCTAAATGGAAATGATCAATTTTGTACAAAGTTTTAATCTTTCAAACAGAATGACAAGAAGTACACGAGTGTCAGGTTAGTAGATGTAACCTTTCTACCTCATCACGCACACCCACCCCTTCAAACTCTCACAGTAATGCAGCTCTTTCCACCTCAATCTTTTAGAAACATTGAATAAGTAAGTAGTATGTTGTACAATAAGTAGCAGCTAGAACTTATGGGGAACAAATGCAGAGGAAGGGGAATCCTTTGCTTGCTTCTGAGACTGTTACTTGAGATTAGGGTTACAGAAAAACCTGTCTATGAGTTGGTAAGTAATACTTCTTGGAAAGAAAGTCAATTTCCAACATCAGTTTTTGTTAAAATGAAGTTAATTTGTGTCAAGGACTAAACTGTGTTCTTAAAAAACAAACAAACAAAAAGCCTTAAAACTAGGAATCAAAGCTGAAGCACTTGAAAGAAGTGTCCTGCAGAAGTTAACTGCAGGTTCTCAGTACAGAGGCCAATTAATCCTTATTAATTCTTATGTCTTACTTTACTTATTAGTGCATAGTTATTAAACTATAATGCCCAAATTCTTCTAAAGACGTTTTTTTATTCAAGAAGGCCATAATATTTTGTGATATATATTAAAAACAAAAAATCCCACACAACTGGCTTCATGAAATAAAATGAATCATCAAGGAATTAATAAGAGGAAAAGAACATCTTCCTGCTCAACTTCCATGTGCACCAGTGGCAGAATTGTGAAGTTGAAGTGGCCTGTTCTGGTTGCAGTTTATATTACAAAATAAAGGGGGTAAACATCTTCTGTTTCAGTTTTACTAATAGGAGAAAGTACTTAATTTTTGCATTTGTTTTTCTGAAAGCTATTGATTTGGGAGAATGTAAGTGGATTTGTTGGATGTGGTCTCTGTATCCCTGTACCAGTGATGGATGTTATATCACATATGGAGATAAGGACTAGATGCTAATCAGTTATTCACAGGAATAATATAAAACAAGCTTCACTTGCAACAGCGTTTTACAGGGAGTATTTTTGGGTCAGGGTGAGTTTCATTTAATTACGAAAAAGGCTTGCTCTTGCACTATGATTTTTAACGTTATGGGGGCCAAATGACCTGACATCAAGTGAGGTATAGGCTGGTGATTTTTTTGCACATGCCCCTGCAGTGGACCAACCTACTCAGCCTGACCAATGCATGTTCCCTGAAAGGGCCCTGAGTTGTCATCTGTCTGTCACTTGTTCAACAGCCAGTCTGCCATGCTTTGTTTACAGGGAAGTTTTGCCTGTTTGTAACTTCGTAGCCAATATGATCACAGAGTATACAAAAAAGCTACTATGATATAGTAGTCTCTATTTGAAAGATATGTAATAAAACACACCTTGTGAAATAAATTACTTCATGAACTAATGACAATCCAGTGCAGTTTGTTTTCATGAACACTACAATGCATTTTGATCAAACAATTCACTGCACTATTTGACTTAAAACACAATATTCAGAATATGCAATCTTGTATAGCAGTGGTCTCTTAGACCTCTGATGTAAGAATATTTATTTCAATACGGAAGCTTTTAACTGAATCACCGTAAACACTTTTATTTTAGTGCATAAAAAGAAATCAAACAATAGGAAATAACATATAGTGGCAGTATTTTGATACTGTCAAAGAGACAATACAAATTCAGGAGTTCTTAAAAACGCAGAACTAGGTTTTACTTGATCGGGCAGTGGACCAGTGCTCTTGCTCTTCAAATATTGTCAGCTCTAACAATTACAGCACTCGTTTTAGTGAGTATGTACTATGTGTAGCTCATCGGGTGATATCAGTGCAATCGCTGCTATGTACAGGTACAGCTTTCTGAAATGTGGTCTGCTGGAAATATTGCAGAGAAAAAATTCTTTTTTTATTATTTACAAGTTTTAAAAATTAATTTCCTGCTGCAAATCAAGAAAAGGACAGTTAGCACTTGACCTATTGTTGCAATTAGCTCAAAGAAGCAGATAGACACCATTTAATTAAAAGAAATCTGCACAGAGCATGAATAATGAGAAGGGATTATCAAGTGCATCACATAGGAAATGGTGCAATCGATTATCTGTATGCTACTGTTTAAAAGCAAACAACAAATTTATCAAAGCTTTGATATATTTTCTTTAAATAGGTAAAGGAAGTGATGTATTCAGTTTGTGAAGCAGCAGATGGACTTCTGCTTTACACTCTGATAATTCTCAAAGATGATACCTTTTCCTTTGTATGCATTTAAAAAAAAAAAAAAGTAAACCTGGTTAGCCACAAAGTAGCTCAGGAAGAAAGACTGTGCAACCTTGCCTGTGCAGGACTAATAACAGGACAAATGGGATTAGGCCTACAGTTTGTAGTAGTTCCTTGGTTTATGGCTCAGAGGGTAAACATATTTAGTTTGAAAATTTTGTAGCTGTCAGATATCAGATTTTAAGGAATCTATGATACAAAGCATTTCAAAGCTGGAAAATAACAGTAGCTCGTTAACACTGACACGTATACTTTGAATATATATTCCCTCTACTGTAGTTACCATAGCCATTACTGATTATTACACTGCTCTACAAGTTGTTTTAGATGTGTTCTCTGTGCATACTGAACTGCTCTTCGAAGGGTCTGATCGTGCTTTCCAATGAGAAGTCTAAACCAGAATATCATAGCTGATGATTTAGAGTAGGTCACTGGGGAGAACTGACCTGCAGACGTGGTGGTATTTCCTTTACCCTGTGCTTGCTCCCCTGCAGTTCTAGGCCACAAGCACACGTGTGATTTTGATGTAAAAGAAAATCTGTGCAAGCTGTGTCACTATGTGTGGTAATAGTACTACCATTTTCTGTTTCTCTGCTCACCCCAAGTAAGTCTGTTTCCTGGATTAAAGAAGGTTTTTCTTTTAAATATTTTATTACAAGACTTTTTATACTTGGATGTGTTTGTTTTTTGTTTTTTGTTTTTTTTTAAAAAAGCACAGTTGTAGCAATGTCTGTGTCTCTGGTTAAGTCTGTTGCAAAGCAGAACAGGGAAAATGGGAACAATAGTCAGATGGTCTTTCCAACAATAATAGAATAGTAGTTATTTAGTAGTCATACATGTAACTTTTTCTTGTAGGTCATCTTCAGTAGGGAGCATTCCATTTCTGCTTTTGCGTAGTTGCTTTAAGTTAACAGATAACGACAAATTCAATAAACTCTAGTTTATACCCAGAAGTTCCTTTTCTTAGCCAAGTTGTTGGCTCAGTCTGTTTTATTTTCCTTTATCTTGTAAACTAAAAGTATTTGTTCTTTCATTATATAAGTTGGTAAGAACAGTGGGAGAATCTTTCACTCAGAATAATTTAAAAAAAAAACCCAAAACAAACAAAAACCCCACCACATAAACCGACCAAAAAAAAACCCCCAAGCAAACACACACACATACCACCATCCCCACCATCTCTAGTTGTCCTGTCCTGTACTGTCCTAGCTACTCCACCCTTCCCCCACTGCCTGCCCCCCCCACCCCTCCACCCTAAAATAAAAAAAAAAAAAAAAAAAAAAAAAAAAAAAGAAAAAAAAAATCAGGGAAATAGTCACACTGAGGATTTAGTTTTGGAAGGGTGTTCAAAGAGGTTTTTAGGTACTAGATAAACTTATGCTCTTAGAAATTGAAGGGAAAATTGTGTAATTGCTAAATTTTAATTATAGGAAACTCATGGAGTGATGAGGTCTGGAATATGGGGTATTGACAACTGTAGTCACCAGTAAAATGCTTTTTGAATATAAGGTCTGCATGCCTCTTGCATCTCAGGAAAATCAAGAAATATGGGCAAACTGAGTCTAGTGAGACATATAATGTCTGTGAAAGTTGACAAACTTTTAGAATAATACAGACTGGAAACTTTTGCATCACACAGGGCTATTTTGTCTTCTATGTTTTTGGAAATCTTTGTTTTGAAGTCTCTGATGAATGATTCTCATGTTGAATTTCTGTCTTCTATTAGAAGTGTGCCTGATGCCTTCAGTTTCCACTGATAAGCAGAGTTTCAGCTTGAGAGTGTTTGACCCAACCTTTGGATGAGCAGTACTATGCCGAGTAGATTTAGAAGACCACACAATCCCAGCTGGGGTTCTTGGTTATGCTAGAATGCAGGCTATGTTCCTGCTTTTTGTATTTTACTTCAATAGGTTACTCCAGATAGCTGATATTCAGCTTTGTACTTGGAAACTATATTCCTGATTTTAGACATGATGCTTGTTCTTTAGTCTTGAAGCATTCTCAGCATAAATGTGTGCTACTTTTATGGACAGTACAGGACAGAAAAGTCATGGTAAACTAGTGGTTTGGGATGACAGTTTCCTACTAATGTGCAAGATAAAGTGTTTGAAATCTGCTCTGACCTTGAGGAAACTATCACATTTTTAAAAAAGTTACAAGCATGTGAAACATTGTGTTGGTGTGCCAAATTAAAGTGTCAGATGTACTCCTGTACTGCTGAATCTGAAAATGGGTATTTGTTGATTTGAAGCATAGGCTGGGGGGAGGAGAGGACTGGGTAACTTCTCTGAAACTGTAGAAAAGCCTATGCTCAGCCTGAGTGCAAAGGACTGTGACTGGCTTGCCTGATTTCATCTGCTGAAGACCTCTGAAAACTATTTTACATCTATGTGAAATCTCTGTAGATTGAGCTGTAAAGGAGGCAGAGCTCTGTTCTGGGTAGGTTGCTTGCTTCATGGAATGCAGCCCCTGAACTCAGACTGTTTTAGCTGCTTGGGAAACAACAGTTTTGTGAAGTATTAGCTCACTGCAAAAGGCAAAATGAACTAAGATGAAGACAAAGCTGGGGAAGGAATCTCTTTATACACAATTTTTCATGAAAAGGAAAAAGCAGTTAAATACTCTGATTTTCACGAAGACTTCTAAGAAAAATGACCATGCTACTATTTTCTGTGAAAAGGTAGAGAGTCAGAAAAAATATCTTCATATAACTAGTTGGGTGTGTTAGAACTTCCTGGTTCTTATACCGGCTTTACTGTGTTTAAGAAGGAAAATAAGTAGCTCAAGTCAGCTAAAACCTCCATCCGGACCCAAGACTAAGCCTGTGAAGAAACCTGTATACAATTGTTATAACAGTTCGTTATCTGAGAACTGAAGAGTGCATGATTTGCAATAAATTAAATTAGCCTCTAACCCATGTTGAGCTTTGGTACCTGTCTCTGACCTGTTAAATATTCATTAGAACTGCATCCATTTCGTGGCATTATAGCACAATTGCTCTGTGAGATTTAAGAGGAGATCCATAACTCAGAACACTGGAACACAAATTTTATAGGTTTCTTTCCAGAAGTAAAAAAAAAAAAAAACTGTTAGGGCTGCGTAATATTTTCACAGAAAGCTTGTCTGTGTCCTTGCTGAGAAATTTCACCCTGTTTTCATGAGAAGAAAATGGTAACTGAACAGAAAGAATTGACCTGTAAGGAAAGAAGGTACTACTTTTACATTACTACTCACAAAGCAGAGCTATAACTTTCAAAAATAACATGGAACAGGATTCTTGCTGAGGCTGTTCATCAGAAATTGTCTGAATATGCAGAACACTTCATGAGTTATCACATAGAAATTATTGCAGATAGTTGTCCTATTATGGCAAAGTGAAACTAAGAGCTGCTTCAGCAAAGCTATACCTTGGAAATTTTTTTCAAATTCTGTTTAAGTGGAAAGTAGCTGAGGAAACCAACTTGAAACATGGCTTATTACTAAAAGATGAGTCTCAAAATGAAACAACATAATGCTTACATTTGTTACAAACAACAGGGCAGGGACTTGACATGAAAGAAGGTGGGAAGAAGCACTGGGATAATAAATGGCTTCAGTATTACAGGTCTGTGGGACTTCCCTTGCTTAGCATTCCATCTTGCATTAGCTTACAGTCTAATTATGGGAACAGCATGAATCCGTGTTTTTAAAATACATGAATACTGAGGAAATCTAGCTTTTTGAGGAAGGGATTCTGTTATCTGGATTACTGTGAATTTTCTGGTGTTTTGTGTGTGAATGTTTCCAAACAAAGCACGAAGTATAATAATTTCTTTTTTCTGCTTGTGATATTCTAAATTGAGGACATATAATTTAAATTATAAAATGTTAACTGTGCTTCTGTCTCAATCTGTAGTTTGAATTTATATTTTAACAGGAATCTTACTCTGAACAAAGAGTGACTGTTTCATTTATCTTGTGTCTTGGAATGTCAAGAGAAATGTCCTTTAACAGATTTTCATTACTTTGGAAAACATGTACATACCTATGTGGCTTAATGAAACAGGCTTCATAGCCATGCATATATTCAACAGCATACACATGTCTCTATCTATGTGCATATTGTATCCAACAGCTCTGGCTTTGATGGATATGTAGGAATTAAACAGAAACAGGAATTTTCTTCAGCTTTCATACTCATTTTTTGCTACTAGGATGGACACTGGTAGATGTCTTCACTTATGCTCTGGGTGGCTGAATGTGTGAGTTTGATAGCAGTTAGACATGGAAGCTTCTTATAGTAACCATCTTTCCAGCATGTATTGTTTGGCTGAACAAGAAAGGATTCTTTGGGCATGCTTCATCTTCCTGAGGTACAACTTAAAGCCCACTTGTGCTTGCACAGAGTTCAGTTTGGAAAATCTTTTATGTTAGCAGTTTGACCTGGTATTTTTTAGGCTTGCTTTCTGAAGCAATATTGCTGTTGTGGTGTGCTGGCTTTCAGCTCATCTCTGGAGGGACCTACAACAAACACCTGGAATCAAAGTGGGTTTTGCATTGGTTGGTTTGTTGTTTTTCTGTGTGCTCTGTGTGTGTGTGTCTTGCTATAAAATTACCACTGAGGTTATGGTGAGCTCTGAAAAGGTAGGTTTTATTCTTCACTGATCTGGGGAAAATTTGCCAACTGTATTCTCAGTGAACTGTAAAGTCCATACTTAGGAACACTGTTTTAAGGCTGGAGTTCCTGGGCATTCTGAGTGAATCTGACAGCATCTGTGTATAGATACACTATTGATGGGAACACGTTAGCCTGATGCTGGCTGCTAGGGAGGGCATATGCTGTCCAAATCTTTCCCACTAATCTTATTGCCATGACATCAGTCGCTCTTGAGGTCTGTAATTGCTATTGGGACTTAGAATGAATGCTGGGGTCTTCAAACAGGCCACCTTCTGTGCCTTGAGCGTACTGTCTCCTTTTGTAGTTATGGCTGGGACAGAGGGTGCCAGGGAGTGGAGTGGTAGACAGTTCTTCAGAGTGATTTGAAGGAGCCTTTATTTCTACTGGCCAGAGAGTTATCAGTTAGAGTATGGTGGAAGATATAATAGTAAAATTTTCATTCACAGTTAATAATTAAAAAATTAGCAAATGTGGTAGTTAAGCTGTCTGGTGCTGTAGATAATACATCTAGATGTAGCTGATGGTATTAGGTTGCTTGATTGTTTATACAGTTTTTTAATAATGGCATACGGGAGATAATTTCTTATCATAAAATGTCTGTATAGGTCTATAGCTTAAAACTTTGTAAAGGAATTTGTTAAACTAATCCTACCAAAAAATTCAAATTCTAGAGTAAAATTTTCTCATAAAGTTTCCACTTACTCATTTAGAAAAGTCTTAGCTGGTATAGCCACTTCCTTTGTCAGTTTGTTACTGCACTTTTCAATACATTAATTGCTGTTAAATAAAGTTTTTAAGAGAGCAAACCCAATATGCAATGTGAATATATAACTCAGTAATTTGCATCTAAATTTTGAGACACATACAACTGTAAGGAGAGCAGTGCATATTTTGAAATATAAAGTAGATGATAGTCAAGGGTGATCTTAATCTGATTGGACATTTCAGGAAAACAGTAAGAGCACACACATCACCCTCACCTCCCCCCAAGCATTCCAATGGAAACACCTCTTTAAACGTCATGATAACTTAGAAGGATTATTCACCATCTTCTATTTCTTGAAATTTTTGTGAAGACTAACGAAAGGAAGCCAGTCAGAACATAACTCCACATCTACTATACACATTTACCACTTAAATTCAATTTTGTGTTGAGCTAAGGTAGTTTCTCTGAGGATCACTGAGGAAGTGTCTTCAAGATTCTCTTCAATAAATGTCTGAAGCTGGACAGTAGAGCCTCACTTCAAAGTTGTGGTTTTTTGTTTGTTTTTTTTTCTTTTTTCTCCCCCCTTACATTTAATGATTCAAGCCCTGCTCTACCCAGCCAAGAGGAGGAATGGGTGGGAAGGCCTCTTCATGTCAACAAAAATAAGAACTTATTTTTGGTCCAATCAGTCTCTTAATTAAATCTGAAATTCCTTCTAATTTCTATTCCAGAAATACAAAGAATACAATCACGGCAAAAGAAACAAGAAATACAATTTATGGAGCACTTGAAAAAATGAAGAGGATCAGTCTATTTAGTTCTATGCTCCTACCTTAGCCATTTTCATGAAAGACAATTTAATTTGAGACTTTAAAAGTAATTTTAAGTAAAATGTGTTTTTAGTATACATTTTGGCCTAGGAGAGACTAATATCCTGCTTTAGAAGCCTGGAGCAGGGAGCAAAAGGGATACAGGAATATACTGAAGGCAGGCTCAGCTTTTTAGATCAGTTTTCCTCTAGTCTAAAATACTGCAAGTTTGGATGTTCTGTATTTGTGGATGGACTGGGATGCTGTCATGAGAAAAGGAAGAAAACCCTGCTGACTGATAGATATCCTTACTGCATAGCAGAGGTCATGGTTAATAGCTAGTGTACTGTTCTTACCTGTACAGTTTAATTGTGGTTTCAGGCTTACATATTTTAATCAGTTTCCCTGTCAGATACTAGCTTCAATAGCCACTTCTACTCTGTAATGCTATTGTAAAAGTCTATAACCAAGCCCATGAAGAAAAATTATACAGAAACAAATGCTTGCCATAGCAGCCCACATCCTGTAGCCCTAGAATGTAAGAACTAGTAAAGAGGCTTATTTTCTTGAATTCTCTGTGAAACTTAGCCGTTTCTTAACCACATATAGATAAACTTCTGATTAGAACACTTAAAATCCGCTGCTCCTTTGTTCTTTTCAGAATGATCAAGTACAGAAAACTATGAAACTTTCTACTGTTTCCATATGAAACACAGTTTTGTGTTAATGTGAAGCACCTAAATGCAGGAAAAAAATTGGTAAATTCAGTTTTCAGATGTGTCTCTGTGCCCCTTCTCACCAGTGTAGCCATAAGTTTCTGTAAATTGTACACTTAAATTCTTAGACCAATAGACTAACAATTCTCCAGCACAATGAACATATATATATTGAAGACTTGCATTTAAATAGGTGCTTTTAAATCCTGGGCAGAGCAGTTATGAATAGCCTGTTTTCATGCATATGCTGGGGTTTTTTTTTGTTTCCAGCACTGACCATTTTCAACAACTTTGTGTTTTCACAAGAAAGGAGGTTAAGTAATGGTAACAGATTAAGTTTCTTAATAGAATTATGGTTCTGTTTGTTCATTCTAGTATATTTATACTACTACCAGAACCTTAATAAGCATGTGTGTTTTTTAATTCTAGTATAATGTATGGCTGCATTGAAAAACAGTATTTTAATAATTTTTCAGCTATATACAATTTCAAAGGCACAGGAATGCTACAACTACCTCTACAGATTGGTGATGTTGTCCATATCTTGGAGTCCTGTGAAGGTAAGTCAGTTCCCTTCAGGCTATTCAGGGTATAGGTTTCTCTGTGAATAACTTAATCCTTTCAGTTCACAGCAGTTCCCTGTGTTACATAAGTAGTTGTCTAATGCTCTTACTTGTATTGGTGGTGGTGTTCTATTTTGAGGAAGAACTTAATCATTTTTGGAGAGCCAAAATCAGAAATGTTACAGTACATGTGGTTTTCTTGGGTAGCCATTACCAAATGAGGAAGTCATCAAGGTGAATGCAGAGCTTGTGAAGTTCATGCCAGTTTGTAATATCATAGAATGGTTTGGGTTGGAAGGGACATTTAAAGGTCATCTAGTTCAACCCCTGCGCAGTGAGCAGGGACATCTGCAACCATATCAGGTTGCTCAGAGCCCTGTCCAGCCTGACCTTGAATGTTTCCAGGGATGGGGCTTCTACCACCTCTCTGGGAAACCTGTTCCAGTGTTTCACCACCCTCATTGTAAAAAAAAACTTCTTCCTTATATCTAGTCTGAATCTACCCTCTTAGTTTAAAACCATTTCCCCTTGTCCTATTCCTACAGGCGCTACTAAAAAGCTGTCCCCATCTTTCTTATAAGCCCCCTTCAAGTATTGAAAGGCTGCAATAAGGTTTCCTCGGAGCCTTCTCTTTTCCAGGCTGAACAACCCCAACTCTCTCAACCTGTCTTCATAAGAGAGGTGTTCCATCACTCTGATCATTTTTGTGGTCCTCTTCTGGACGTGCTCCAACAGGTCCATGTCTTTCTTGTGCTGATGACTCCAAAGCTGGATGCAGCACTGCATGCGGAGTCTCACCAGAGCATAACAGAGAAGCAGAATTGCCTCCCTTGACCTGCTGGCCACACTTCTCTTGATGCAGCCCAGGATATGGTTGGTGTTCTGGGCTGCGTGTATTGCTGGCTCATGTCCATGCTTTCATCCACCAGTACCCCTAAGTCCTTTTCCTCAGTGCTGCTCTCAGTCCCTTCATCCTCCAGCCTGTATTGATCCCCCACCTGGGGATTGCCCTGACCCAGGTGCAGATCTTGCACTTGGCCTTATTGAATCCCATGAGGTTCACATGGGCTTGCTTCTTGAGCTTGTCCAATTCCCTCTGGATGGCATCCCGTCCCTCAGGCGTGTCAACTGCACCAATCAGCTTGGTGTCATCAGAGAACTCGCTGAGGGTGCACTCAATCCCATCATCTGTCATTGATGAAGATATTAAATAGTACTGGTCCCAATACAGACCCCTGAGGGACACCACTTATCACCAATCACCATCTGGACATTGAGCTGTTGACCACTAGCCTCTGGATGTGACCATCCAACCAATCCCACATCCACTGAACAGTCCGCCCAGCAAATCTGTATCTCTCCAATTTAGGAAGAAGGATGTTGTGGAGAACCGTGTTAAAGGCCTTTCAGAAGCTCAGATGCTCTTGTAATTATTATTACTAACTCAACAGTTAGGTATTTGTAAATGTAATTGCAAAAGTAATTTATTTTCCATCTGCAGTGATGTTCTTGACCAGGTAGGAGTTTAAAAAAAATATATAAAGTGCTTCAACCTTTGAAAATATATTGTAAAATTATCTTCTTCAACCTACTTCCAATGTCAGTTGTATCTTATTAACTGTAGTTATGTTAAAGAGAAAGGCCAGCTGCTGCATTATGCAGTCATAGAGACAGCTCAGTGTTGAAAGACTCTTTGCATGTTGCGGTCATAAGGCTGCAAAGAATCTGAAGTTGTTCAAGCCCTGCCCATTCCCCTTCATAGAGCTCTAGGTTGTTTTGCATGGAAACAACCAAGTACATAATAGAAAAGCATCTGAGAAACCATACTTCCTATGTTTTGGAGCACAGAAACATTTTTTTTTCTTCTGTTTGTAGGAGAAATTTAATATCTCTAAGCATAAGTGAAAATATTCATGTCACTCATTAGACTATTAGTCAACAGATGCATCTCTAAGTCATGAGTAATGATTCATGTCCTCTCCTAAAATATGAAAGGTCTGCATAATTCTTTAAGCCTCCATTCTAAATATTTTGGCTAAGAAAAAACACATTGGCAAACCAGAAACCTCATCCCTGTATTGCCCCTGTTAACTGCAGAAACAGCATTTCAGGTTTATGGCTCCCATGGTACATTTGTTCTCAGGTTGTCAGCCCAACATAGCAAGTTGAGTTGTGATCTTTGGGGAGGGGTGGGGTTTATTTTCTATCTAAAAGTGTTCTCTGAATCCTATGCCCTTAACAGATAGCTTGTTTTATGAAATACATTTGTCAATGAAGATGTAGAATCTTTTGTATCGTGGAAGTGAGGAAGTTAATCTTTTATCAAATATCTTAAAAATACGCTGCTAGCTGCAGCTGAAGAGTAACCAACAGTAAGAGTTTTTTTCCTGTGTTTATTTTATGTGCTATTTTAATTTGTTTTGCATGCACAAGTTATATGCACAGAGCATACGTGCGCAGTCACATCAAATGAGATGAAATAGATTTTACACACTTGGTTGTAAATTGGAGACTGTGCAAATAATTCAGTTTTAGAAGCTAAATCTGAATTTTATTTCTGAGAAGACACTGGAAAAAAAAATCCCAGTGCTGAAAAACCTGAAAAAAATCTGTCCGGAATCTGTCTTTGAGGTCACTGATTCTCCTGTGACTTTTAACATTGCCTTTCTCATGGTACTGTTTGGGGTCTGGGATTTATTTTTTTGTATGCTTTGGTTGCATGGAGGAAATACCTGTGCTATGTTAGAAATGGTGAGAGAGAAAGGTGATAGGAAAGAGATAATATCTGTTCATGAAATTATAGTCAGAAAATGTATGCTTTTAGCCATAAAATGCTTTCTTTGGGGTCAAATACAAGAAGTATTCAACAGGTAATGTTTCATTATGTAATGTGTGCACAGTGGATGTGGCTTCTGCTGTAATTTAGTAAGGTTGAGCTCTTCATTTTTTTTCTTTGTAGAAAGTTATTGTGACTTTACTGGGGCATAGCTGGAACAAAGTCTGAATTAGCATTTTAATTGCCACGACTGTAATACTGCACTCTGTTCTTTCAGAAGGAGTTTCTAGTTATGAATGGAGCAGGAGGCCCATAATAGCCCTTCATTTTCTTGAGGTTTTAACTTGAACTTTACGCTAGGAAGCTGCTTATTCAAGTTGGGTCCTGCTTTTCTTAGCTTTTTTAATGTGACTGTGGGGGTGTTAAATTCTGTGTAAGGTTACGTGTACTTACCATGCAAGACTCCAAAGCAGACCATAAAATTGTACTATTATATTGCCGATAATCACTTTACTTTCATCTATGTATTTTTATAGTAACTATTAATTTTTAAACATCCTATGCTAGATAGTTCTTATATGAAACAAAACCCATGACTTTATTATATGCTTTTTATGCATATGTTCTGTCATACTAAGTGCATTGTTTCTTACTTTTAGATTGGTACAAGGGTTATCTAGTAAGACACAAAGGATCAGAGGTAAGATCACACTATTCACTCCTATGAGATTATTTTTAACCCATGAAGTGGGTTTTTTAGTACCTCTTATCAGGTGGTTCTATTCTGATCTCTGAAGTCAGCTATCTCCATTCTCTTCCCTTTCAAGATGAATAAAATGATCAGCATTTGTCCTGGACAATGTTAGTAAATATTAGAAGTAAGGACTGTGAGAAGCAGATCAAGGATGAAAAAATTACTTCAGGTTAACAGACTGATGAACACATCAGTCAAAATAACTTTTGAGTTTTTTTACTGCTGGATGTGTCTGTTTCTGCACTTTTTCCAAAGGATTCTTTAGGATACATTCAATCTGAACAACTCCCATCAGGCTTGAATTTTTAAATATATGTCTAGCCACAAATGAATACTTTTTACCCTGAATATAACGACTCCTAAGATAGGTAGCAAAAAATTACTTTTTAGTTTCAAGTGCACTTTTTTAGAAAAAAACACATTTTTTGAAATTTGCTCTTAGTATCAGATTTTTTAGGGAACAGCAATATAAAGGTATTTGAAGTTAGACACTCATGTCTAGATTACAGTAAAACTGTTTGGTGGAAGTTGCTTCTTTTTAGCCTGGAAAACATATGTATAAAACCTTCACAGCCACTTAAAAAGGGATATCTGGGGAGCAGAGGGACAGTTGTAGGCAGAGAATATGCCATCAGAAAAAATCAGAACAGTCTTAAGCTGTCTATTTCTCCTTTCTCTTACTTTTTGTCTAATTTGTGTCTATTTTCAAACTGTATTTTAGATTAGATTATTGATTTATTATTTCACTTCATTACTCAATGTCTGCACATCCTAAAAGACAGAGGAATTAATAATTATTTATGATAATTAAAAGGCCAGGCTAGTGATAAGGCAGTTCACCGTAAGTTCCTGATACAGCATAGTATTTCAGCGGAAGTGCCCTGAAGTAGTTACTATCAGCTGGTTGCTCTGTAATAATTGAGGGTGGATATGAGAGAATGGCTAACTATCCTCCCATCCTGTCCAATTCTGTAACTGTGTTTTAAATATACGCTGACATTTCTTTTGGCTCAAAATGCTACTGCTTTTTATTCTACTTAATTTTTTAATTTAAATTTATTCAAATTTAGTCTAAAACTAAAAAGGGAAAATATTTACCAGAACTAACTACTTCCTTTTAACTAATTCTTAATATTGCTAAAGTGTTTCATCAAGGTCAACATGCATGGACAGAAAACTGGATAGGCAGCAGTTAATTTGGAGAGGACAGTTTACATTCACAGTCATAGTTTTATGAAGAAAATTTAGGAGAAGTGGGTTTTAGAAAGCTCTCATTTATCACTTAAATGTTCTTGGAGAATAAAAGTGGATTGTGCTTTTTTTTTTCTCCTTCTTCAACAGGGAATATTTCCTAAATCTTTCATCCACATCAAGGAAGCTACTGTTGAAAAGAAAAGGTATTGAATTAACCGTTTTATTACATTAAGGATCTTGTCTGCCAAAGGATGACTTTTAAGGCATTTATAGGCCTTAAACAGAGTAACTATAATATAAACCCATGAAACTCTGACACTCTTTTATTTTCATTGTTTTAAATGTTATTCTTTTTCCTAGGCATACGGAAAATATAATACCTGCTGAAATTCCTTTGGTTCAAGAAGTTACCACTACTCTCTGGGAATGGGAAAGCATCTGGAAACAGCTCTATGTGGTATGACATTTTTACATGCCATGTGTGGCTTGTTAATTAGTCCTGTTTATGCATATTGTTCAAACCAGTGTATCTTCTTAGATGCAAGGCAGGATCTGGGAAGATTAAGAAATTACTTCATCACTGCTTAGATGGTTACCATTTTCTTCAATGGCTTAAAATTAAAAGGCTAACTTACTGCTGAGGAATGGTGTAACTTTATACCTTTAATTTCAACCTTGAGTATCCTGTACATGATACATTTTTCATAACTGTTCTTTGTAGAATTGACAAGTTTCAAGATAGAAGTATCAAACATAACTAAGATGCATTTGAAAAAGATTCATCATGTTCTTAGGATGCTAGAACAAAAGTTGTGCAAGAGTTACTGGGAGCACGTAGCTATTAACATTTGGCAATTTCAAGAAGTCAGTCTTTTTACTTTCAATATCTTAATTTTATATTTCTTAAAGAAAAATATATTTTTTTATGTTTTGAAGAAAACAATTTTTCCTGTGAGCCCTTTTACCAATATATACAAGTGCAATGAATTAGGTATTAGTCAAAATGGCCACTGCATCTGTGTTCCTTCTAAGTAAGCAGCCTGTAGTCATGGTGGTCTTTTGCATACGTTTGTAATGCCCACAGTGTAGTGTAGAACTGTAGATTGATTAATGACTTTTTAAAATTATCTTTTTATTTTAATTGGACCTGAAATATTTTTGCAGGCTTCCTCTATCCATTATACAGAGACTACATCTTTCTTATAATATTATACCTGTCCTTGAACTACAAGACTCTGAGAGATAAAATTTGAATTTGAAGGACAGAAGGCTAATTTTTACATTTGTATAATAGAATCATAGAATCATAGAATGGTTTGGATTGGAAGGGACCTTAAAGTTCATCTAGTTCCAATCCCCCTGCCATCAGCAGGGACACCTTCCACTAGACCAGGTTGCTCAAAGCCTCATCCAGCCTGGCCTTCAACACTTCCAGGGAGGGGGCATCCACAACTTCCTTGGGCAACCTGTTCCAGTGTCTGACCACCCTCACAGTGAAGAACTTCTTCCTAATATCTAATCTAAACCTCCCCTCTTTCAGCTTAAACCCATTTCCCCTTGTTTTGTCATTAGTTGTCCTTATGAAAAGTCCTTCCCCAGCTTTCTTGTAGGCCCCCTTCAGGTACTGGGAGGCCTCTATAAGATCTCCCCAGAGCCTTCTCTTTTTCAGGCTGAACAGCCCCAACTCTTTCAGCCTGTCTTCATAGGAGAGGTGCTCCAGCCCTCGGATCATCCTGGTGGCCCTTCTCTGGACTTGTTCTAACTGGTCCATGTCTTTCTTATGTTGGGGGCTCCAGAACTGGACGCAGTATTCCAGGTTGGGGCCTTAAAAGAGCGGAGTAGAGGGGCAGAATCACCTCCCTCGACCTGGGAGGGAGGTGATAGATATTTTAGATATTTTACATGTTGTAACCCTACATTAACCCCTACTAATTCCAGAGACTTGTTTATGAATTTTTGGCCATCAGACTTAGGCTACAGTGTTGACTGGAAAAACATCAAAAGATGGTTAATTCTCTAGTACCTGAGTCATCTCTTCTAATGGATAACCTGTTTCAACAACTTGCACTGACTGCTCCAGGATTCTAGCCATTGGACTTTGCTTTTTCTTTGTTGGGGCAAAGAAATTTTGAATATGGTATAGTTTTCCCTCATGAATGTACCTTCTGAAACATGTCACTTTGTCTTCCTCTTGTTAAAGTCAACAGTTAAAACTTTTTTTGTTTCAGTGAATGACACTGGAACTGCTTTAGGGACTTCTATGCATTTTCTCACTTTTCTCTTACATGTATTAAGACCACAATAACTGTTGTTTCTCCCAGCATGCTCTTATCAGTATTTCATAGAGAAGTAAATTGCTTCTATAATGTTTTCTCTTTATGAGACTTAATTAATGAATTTTAAAGCAGCACAATTAAATAAAAGAAAAATTACTTAATTCCCTATACCCATACAAACTGCTTAGATTTCATGTCATTTCTTTACAGTCACAGAGGAGATTCTGTCCTTAACAATTTATGGGATGAGAGAAGGCAGAAAGCCAGGCTCAACATTCTGCACAATTCTTACTCCTGCAATCATTTAGCATTAAATATGACACATCCTTTAATTACAAGACCAACATTTAACTTCAACTGGAAGCTTGAAACCTATTGTTTTCTTTTATATCTTAGACAAATAGGAAAGAGCGTTTCCAGCAGGTGCAGTCTATGATGTATGACTTAATGGAGTGGAGGTCACAGCTTCTGTCAGGCACTTTGCCAAAAGATGAGCTCAAAGAACTCAAACAGAAAGTCACTTCCAAAATTGACTATGGGAATAGGTAAGTGGCCTTCATTGCTTCTGGAAAACATGGTTTATTTTAAAGCACCCAGCTAGAACAGAGATGATGATAAAGTTTTTCTGTTTGTAATTTTGTAACTCATTAATGTGAGATGTAGACATATTGAATCTTCATTTTCAAACTCCCTGTTATTCCTGTGATAACAGTAGATACCATATTGAGGATTCTCATAGCAAATCACTTTTTCAGAATATGAATTTATTTGTTAATTATAGATACATGAGCTTATCAATTGCCAAGATTTGAGGTCGGATAACTGGCCTTTACATACATATAACACCAGTGTTTCTGGGGACTCAAAACTTGCCCACCCTTCACAAACTCAGTCTACCTCTAGTAGTGTTATGTTACCTCTAGTAGTGTTATGCTACTGCTCCAAAAGTGGTGCTGAGAGACCTCAGTGTGGTAGATGAATAGAAAAAGTCTGAGAAGTCTGAAGTGTACAGAGCCTTTGTTCTGGCACCGTGCCACCACTCTACCCTCTCTCACCTGGCAATTTACTAGGGAATTTCCAGGCAGAACTCTGGTTCTGACAATAGAAGTGAAACTACCAGGGAATGAACAGTTATTTGACAAAATGCCTTGTCTGCTTCTTGCTAAAGAAAAGTCGCTGCAACACAATGCATTTTTGGCAAAAATGGGGGTATGTGGGGTTAAGTGGTGTTCCACCATCTGATAAAGGAGGAGAGCTTGATAAATCTCCATAGCATTAGTTCTATAGGTATTGGAATCAGTTTATTAACTGTATTTAGCTATTGCAAGTGACTGTGGTTATTGTGGCTTGAAGGCCTGTATGTAGTTGCAAGTCTTCAGTTACCTGTGGCTGGACACAAAGAGTGACCATAGGATGTTATGAAACTTGTGCACTGTGATTTGGTGCACAGATTTCTCATAAATGGCATTCTTACAGAACATGTTATGGGAATACATGTATCCTGCTGCACTATGTGGAGCTGAATGATCCTCCAAGACAGACTTTATTTTGAAATGTTCCAATCAAAGAACAATTCAGACAACTCCAATTCAGACAACAATAACATTTTTTTGCTTTCAGACCTTTGTTTTCACACTCTTGTCTTCTTTTCAGATTATGAGACAGTAAACTTCTTCCTTTAGAGGAGTAGGAATGGAGGGGATATTTAAACCAGTTTGGGATTGTATAGAGGAAAGTTCAAGTTTGACAGTATTTGCAAGTGCGTAAGAGTGTGGGTTTGAGTTGTGATGTGTGAAGGAAACTTGCCAAACTGTGGAGAAAAGGAATAAAATGGAGGCTGAGTGGGTCACTGTGGGAGACGAGCTTGAATACCAAATCAGGAGAGGTTGTGGATAATTATGTAAGGTGATGAAGACGGCTTCTAGCCTGATACAGACTGCTGCAAACAATATTCTCAGTGCCATAAGAGCAGGCAGTACATTTTAGAAATTGTGAAAGGTACAGCCTGGCACAAAGTAGAGCAATTTTAGAGCGGGATGGAGGAGTGAGATCTTGGATAAGTAAGAAAGGGTATCTCTTGGAGAAACTGACACCATGATACTATAGGCAAGAATATGTAGGATGTATGGAGGTAAGACTTGAGTTTTGAATGTTGAGGGGAAAAAAGGAGTGGAAGGAAAAAAGGCACGACTTGTATGAGAGCAAGGGAGAACAGAGCATAGCAGTTAGTTAAGTAATGGGGCTGGGAGAGTAAGAGAGCAACATAAAAGCAAAAGGTAACAGGAAAAACCTATGCATCTTGATTACAAAGGTTATACGTTAAAAAGCAAAAGAGATGAAAACAGCTTGAAGTCATTGAATATGGTGAATCTATTTTATGTGAAAGGCCTTTAAATGCTTTGATGACATTATTATAAATTCCTAAAATGGATAAATACTGTACAACAGCCTGAAAGCAACATAGTGGAGTTTAGTTAATTTTCTTCTTCAGTCAGTTACTGTTGCACGTATTTAAACTTTAAGCAGCTCCTTCTAGCTGCTCATTTGTAACCTTTATTTTTATAGAAGGAAATACCCCTGACATTATGCTCTTTATTTTAACAGGATACTTGAGCTAGATCTAATAGTTAGAGATGAAGATGGAAATATCTTGGATCCAGATAAAACCAGTGTCATCAGCCTATTTCATGCACATGAAGAAGCAACTAATAAAATCACTGAGCGAATTAAGGAGGAAATGGTAGGAATGACTGGCCAAACCTAATGCTTCCTTTGCTAAAATAAAAATGAAAAACCAGTTGAAGGATGTAACCTTCTACCATCAAAGCTGGTGGATACTTTTGCCTCTGACTGAACTAAGAGTAGATTCACATTCATGTGTTATAAATATGGCTAATCCTCAAATTGAGTTAGTTGCATCTGTGCGCTGGAGTCAGGCTGTGGGCTAGGCTGAAACCTTGTGTCTAAAGCTGGTTCTAATTCCATTCTTGGATTCCTACATAGAAATACATCACCTGATTCCATCTGTGGGCTACTCAAAAAGCTGATTCACATACTGATAGTTACATACTTGGAGTTCAGGCTGCAAGCTATGACTAACTAAAACTCTTTTTTAGAAGATCTTGTGAAAATACTAGTTGTTTGCTATGTGTTGCTGCTTGTTATTTAGTTCAATGGAGTTTAAGAATTTAAGCTCACTAAAGAGGTGAACTCAGCATAACCTTGTGGACACCAAAAGTTAGCATGCTTAAGCAAAGCTGATGAGTGCATAAATTTCATCTTTTGAAATGCAAAGAAGGTGACTGCACTTCCTTGACTTTTTTTCAATATTAAATCTGTTCAGGGACTTGTAAGATACTTGCGTTCTTTTCTTCATTCATGAGAAAATGGACAATAATAAAGCAAGTAAAACACTTGAAAAAAATTGTTGGGCTGTCATGACACTTCAATAATGCCCATGACAAACCACTGGAAAATACCTTATGAGTTGTTCTCAGCAGCCTCACTGACAATATAAGGAAAATTAAACTTGGTAGTCTGCAATAGACTATGATGTGTTAAAAATAGAGCCAAACAATAGATAAAAAGAGCTTTAAGCCATAAAATGTTAAGTAGCTGTTTCTAGGGGGTTAAAATGGGATGTAGGTAGAAATTAGGAGCCTATTTTTGAGACAGTGAACCTGCTCAGCTGTGTCCTGATGTCAGCATGTTTTTTGTCTCCTCTTCGAAGAGGTGTATTTTGTTTTGCTAGTGTTCCTAGCATACTGAAGCCCCATTATGATGTGGGTAGTAGGCCTTCTGATATATCCTACTGTATTCAAAAATTACCTCTTTCAGACTTGTAGGCCTGCCTCTGCAGTGACAGCTTGATATTTTATCTTCTCTTTAAAAGTTATGATAATGTTTCACCCTTTATATAATTGCCCAGTGGCTGAAGAACTGTTCTAAGATATGGAAATCATAGAATATCTCAAGCTGGAAGAGGATCATAGAGTCCAGCTCCCTGCTCTCTTCTCCTAAAATGGTTGAAGTTCTTACAGCATAGCAAAACCACTGGCAAATCTTTTAGGCACAGTTTTCAGAATAGTTCCATTGAAAGCAGCCTCATTTTCTTTGGAGGTAAGGTTTTGAATACCTTCATATACAGGAGGGAAACTTATCCTGTCTCTGTTCTCCTGAATGAAGTTAAATCTAATGAAGTTAATGAAGAAAATCCAAGATTTTCAAGAAAGGAAGGTGTTTGGAGGTAAAGGGAGAAAGGAAGAGAAACAGCTTAACTATTGTGTTCCTTGGAAATATTCATAAAGTAATCCTTGTTTCATTTCTAAAAGGAGACACTTACCTGGAAAGGATAATATGCTTAGAATCCCATCCAAAGGAAGCTCTTAGTCATACTAAGTCCCCTAAGTACTGCGAAAGATTGATTGAAGGCATTTCTGTCACCAGCTTTTTCATTATTTGCACTCTCTAGTCTGGGTGCAGTGTTTTGAAGAACCCAGTCTGAGCTTTTTACCTCCTTGTGTACAGTGAAGGCTCTGGAGAGGAAGGTGGGCTCTTCCATACCTACGTCACTTCTACACCTTCTAACCTGATAACTTCCTGGCTCCATAGTAGAAAAGGATGTTGATACATTGGTGAAGCATTGCAGATGGTCAAAAACTAGTCATGTCTGTTTATTAAGGCATATCTTTCAGAAGAATATAGAGGGCAATGCTTATTTGCTGGAAACAAGTATTTTTTTCCAAATTTTCTGATTTTTCAAGATTAACTGTTGCATAAGATAAAAACTGAAACTGCTTGTAGAGACCAGCATTTGAATTCATGGAACTAGCTAATGATTCTCCTCCTTCTGAGTAGTCAAAGGATCAACCAGATTATGCATCGTACTCCCGAATGTCTTCATCCCCCACCCACAGCCTATACGTCTTTGTGCGGAATTTTGTTTGCCGAATTGGAGAGGATGCAGAACTCTTTATGTCACTATATGATCCACAGAAATTAACAATTATAAGGTAAGCTTTCTTTTTATTTATTGCAGAAGAACAGCAAAAGGAGCTAACCAAAATGAAGTAAAATAGTTGCCAACATATTAGTAATGCAGAGAATATAAAAATAAAAGGAAGGGGGAAAAAACCAAAACAAAACAGGAAAGGGAAGTGTGGACAGATCTAGTTCTTTGTGGCTACTAAAGAATTCTAGGGTAAGTGATACAAAATATTTTGATACATAATTCCTGGACTGAACATTTCAGAATTTTAGAGACCACTTCAAAGTTAGGAGATTATTCTTAGATTATTCTTGATGGGGAATGTTATGGTGACTGGAGTGAAGTGCTAAAACAGGGGGAAGGGGACAAAGCAGGAGTAACTTACAAATTCAAAGGCAGATTAAGATTCTGTTGAGTATTCCTATCAAACAGACTGATGATGGTAATGTTTCCTCCAAAAAAGGTGCCATTCTGTCTTATGTTCAAGTTCATTTTTCAACACTTACTGATGGTATTTTGTATAGCATTCTTCTTGTCTTTTAGTTTGGTATTAGATCAATCACTACAGACTATTGTCTGTTATGCAATCTTTGTTATGTACTGTGGTTTTTAATGTATTGTGAAAGGGAAGAATTTTTATATCACATGACAATAAAATGTTTATCTTCAAAACAGTGAGAACTACTTGGTGAGATGGGGGAGTAGAGGCTTTCCAAAGGAAATTGATATGCTCAACAATCTTAAAGTGGTGTTCACGGTAAGTGTTTTCCAGTTTACCTTACTTCATGTTTGCAAATCAGATTGTCTATTCTCTGTGGTCACTATCAGAACTCCTGACAATTGTGCAAGATGAAGAAGAAAGCAGAAGTAATCTTAGAAACAGAGCAAGATGACCAGACATTGAGTGCTTTAAGGCAGTGACAATGTTTCAGTGGCCTTTCTTCAAATCAATTTGCTGTCTCATAAATTTACTGAAGACTTGATTTTTTTTTTTAATCTACTGTACCTCATGATTGCTACTATTTTCTTTATTTATCCTACCTTATATTTTCTTCAAACTTTGAACTGTCAAGTTTTTCATCCTTTCTGTGGGCTCAGTGGTGGTGGTTTGGTTTGTTTTTTATTTCCTCCCTGTTGATTACTGAGCCTAAATTTATTACTGGTAGTCCTGTTTAAATTCCACAACTTGGTTCTTCCCCAAGTAATATTTCAATTCTTTTTTGTTTGTATCTTAGGATCTTGGAAATAAAGACCTTAGCAGAGACAAAATTTATTTAGTTTGTCAAATAGTCCGAGTTGGAAGGATGGATCTCAAAGACAGTAACTCAAAGAAATACACACAAGGACTAAGGCGGCCTTTTGGGGTGGCAGGTAACTGATGTCTCCTGTGCTATATATGAAGCAGGACCCCAGTGATACTTGCCAACCCTGGACTGTTGAATTGCTACCAAGATATGCCAGAACACAAAATAGCTAGATCAATTATTTTCCATATTGTGGTGGTTTTAACAGGACACACATTTAATTTTTTAAGTCCATAAAGACTGCACCTACATTAGTGTTTTAGTTCAGGTCACAAATGTGCTTTTGAATTTATTTTCATAATAATTTATACTGCTATGCAATGCAAACCAAAGCACAGTACCAGGGTATAATAATAGAATTCCTCACACATTAAATAAAACCAACACTTATGTCCCCACAGCACCACCAATACATTCATACCTGTATTCACAGGATTAGACCAAAACTAGTCTGGAGTAATTCTGCCTTTACACAACCTCGTGTTTGTAGTGTGGACTCTGTGCTAAATGTTCTGCCCCACAAATATACTTCGATTGGGCAACACTGCTTGCTAGTAAAAAAATCTATATTTACCTTGTAGACACAAGAACATGAATGCACATTGTTCACAGATAATAGGAAATATTTTGCAATGCTATTACGTGTTTTGATGATTTTTCTTTCACTCTTTTAGTTATGGATATTACAGATATCATAAAAGGAAAAGCTGAAAGTGATGAAGAAAAGCAGCATTTTATTCCCTTTCACCCGTAAGACAGTCATAGATACCTTTTTTAATATGCACAAATATATTTCTATATCGCTTTGGCTGTAACAATCTGTGAAATGTGTCAAGAAAAAAAAAATTCCTTTTAATAATTTTATGTTGTAATAGTGCTAATTATTTAAGTATAATTTTAAAAGGCATTTAAGACTTGACAGGGGTTATATAGCATGTTAAATGAATGTATATTCCTATGAATATTTTCCTTCAGATAGCTGGTACCATGTTCTACTTAACAAAGCCCAAGTTAGTTACACATACTCAACAGTAATTTGAGAAAAATCTGAGTAAAAATTGGGTTTCAGTTAAGAAGTAGTTGAGTTGTCTTCAAAAGAAATGCTGGATCAGCTTCCTAAAAATGTGATACTCGCAGATCAAATGCATAGGTGCCAGTATTCACTGGAAGCATGTTTTGCATTCTGCATAGCACTGCTGCTATGTACTAGGGACAATAAATTTCATTATGAAGGACACAAGTATGACACACTGGTTTGTTATTTCATTTGTTCACAATCTGATCCAACACGTTCGTTATGTGAGAATTTGTTATGTGAGAATTTCAAAAGTAGCTGGAAAAAATTCGAAGTTTGTTCATTTGGCTGTTTATCAGACAGTGTGGACTGGACAGGTGTGTTGGTGAATGCATTCATGTTGTGTGTTCCTACAAAATGATAAGCTTGCATCTTGTCAGTCTGTCACAAAATGCCATTTCTAAAGTTATAGACTTAATCTCTTGCACTTCAGTATACACTTAAGCTTAATTCCTAGTAGACATTGTTTTTTCTCCTGCAGGGTAGTGGCAGAGAATGACTTTTTACACAGTCTCCTAAGCAAAGTCACAGCATCAAAAGGAGACAGTGGTGGACAAGGTAAAATAGTTTGGGTGGGGAGTTTGTTGGGGTTTTTGTGGTGTTTTTTTGTTGGGGTTTTTTTGTTGGTGGTGATTTTAAGAGTAAAGCAACAAGGTCTTTTGGTGGAACTTTATTTTATATTGTCTACGTTTTAGAGAAAGGCTGTTATGTTAGAACTGTAGCACCACCATGGAAGTGGGTCAGCTTTGAAGCTGGAAGTGAAGAATCATGGGTTTGTTGCAGAAACTTTGCAGCTATTTAAATTAGTAGCTACAGTTTTGTGTTATGGAGCTTTTACTTTCAGCTAAAGGAAGTGGAGAAAGTGAATTCTTATCACTGTTTTGGTGGGTAGAAGAGGCAATCATCTGAAAAGAGATTTTTTATTTATTTTATTTTTTTCCTTACCATAAATGTGATTTTTTTTTTTTTTTTCCCTCTAAATAGGTCTCTGGGTAACTGTGAAAATGCTTGTTGGAGATGTGATTCAAACTAGGAAGGACTATCCACACCTTGTAGACAGAACCACAGCTGTTGCTAGAAAGCTAGGATTTCCTGAAATAATCATGCCAGGTAGGAGGTGCTTTGTTCTGTAATAGGAACAGATTTTTTTTTTATTCCCTAGGTTAATGAGCATCAGCTGCAGCTTTATTTACTTACTCCTGTAGTGGGTAACTCAGAGGCTCTTTAGAATTCACTCTTTGTGGTAAATTTTGTTCCAATATTAGAGGCTTATAAAAAATACTGAAATCCTTGGAAGGTATTTCCTAGTACTTAACCAGAAAAAATAAAATCAAGACTGTGAGGGATAATCCCAGCTCCTTGTACATAGCTTTCTTATCTTCTAGGTAGATTATGGTGGACGCTTACTTGAGTTTTAAATTAACCTTATTTTTATTGTAACTTACCGCTGTCCTTTCATAATAATAAACATGTACATTTATAATAGCTTAATTTTTTTGATTTATGGTAAGATATTTTCCAATTAAAGTCACTCACTGTCTGCAGTGCTCCTTTTCTAAAACCAACCAAACAACACCTCCTGCCCCAACCCTCCAATTCAAATCTTGTTACTTCTTTTAAAAGAAGTAATTAATTTGTCTACAGGAGAAACTTAAAATATGAAGCTCCCTCTAGAAAGAGAGCTCTGTATTTGGGGAAAAATTCAGTAATGGCATCATCCGTCACCGCACCAGCAGGTGTCAGTGCAGGCCGAGAATTGCTTTAAGTCACTTTGAGGACTCCCATTTGGCTCGTTTCAAGTCCCATCGTATTTTCTTAGCTAAGAATAACAGAGATGAAAATTGAGGTTCAGATGGAAAATCAGACATTTTTATCTCTTTCACTGCAGACAACGAGGTACTCTTGTGAATTTCAGCTGACACTATGCTCTCACAGTATATTAATTGATTTTTAACCTTTCCATTTCTTTTTTAGGAGATATAAGAAATGACATTTATATTACATTACTGTATGGAGATTTTGATAAATACAATAAAACAACCCAGAGAAATGTGGAAGTGATAATGTGTGTCTGTGATGAAGAAGGAAAAGTGATGCCAGTAAGTTTTCTTTTTTTCTGTATGATGGACATAGAAACATGAGTCACATTATAGAAGTAAGCCTTGAACTTACAAATTTCTATAAAATACAATTGCGAAAAAACTTGCAGTTCCCCACTTGCACCATTTTGTGACATCTTGTGACTGACGAGTTTTATGGTGTTTAAAGTGACATATCTATTAAAATCCCATAAATGTCTTACATAAAACCATAACAAGAAATAACACTGAATGACCTATTTTAGCTGTGCCAAGGAACAAATGCTGTTTCTGACAATTACTGCATTCTTACTCTAGGGTTTTTCTTGCAGAAATTCCCAGAGGAATGCAATTTGTACATTAAAATGTTAGAAGTACCATTTCTGCTACATAACAAACCCTTGATTTGTGCCAGGAAGATTGTGTCATTGTTCCTTGACTGAAGCACATGGCAAATAACTAAGTTAGTGACAATAGCGGAATGTGGACACTGTAGGTATGCAACATAAATATTTACAGTGTCTTTTTTGCTTGTCTATTTCAGTTTTGAAGAATTTTTGTCTTTTTCTTAGGACTTTTTAACACCAGTTCAGTACTGGGGGGGATTTTTGGCCTTTTATGAGCTTTATACTGTTCACTAAATCAGTACTGTGATCATGAGAGTGAAATCATAATGATGCTTTTTGAGATAAAATAGATGGAGTAACTCATTATGGTTCACGACTTGCTGAAGTATGTTTATGAATTACAATTAAATGCTTGACCTAAAATTTAACTTTACAGCTTGACTGAAGAAAATCCTAAACCTACATAATGCTTAGGGTCCACACAACAAATTGTAACCCTGATTAGAAAAACACTATCTATATATGTGAAAACACTGAACCACGACCTGCATATACATAAGTTAACTCTGTTGTGAAAGCAACTTCAACTTCTATTCTGTTAATCACAGATAATATGCTTAAAATACATATATCACAGTATTCCTTAAAGAAATTAACCTATTGCAATGCATTAAATCTTGCATTTCAATATTATCTATGTTCAGTTCTGCAGATGCATCCTTTCTCCAAATACTATGAGAAAATAGATTTGTCACTTTGTCTATGATCTGAAATATATGTTCAGATCATGCCTGCTTTCTGTGGGTAATATGCCTGAGATGTGTTTAAGCAACAATGTTGAGGAACTAATTGAAATGCTGTTGAATGCAAATAATAACAAAAGTAACTGGTTTTCAGTTTTAGCATTCAAAAAATAAATGAATACCAATAAACTTTCAAACCCATTAATTTATATTAATTTCAATGTTTCTAATTATCCATGAATCAAAACAGGTATATGTTCACTAAACAGGAAACTGGTTGGCTCTGTTTAGGTATCAGACTAGTTTCAGTTGACAAGCTAGCACTAGACTTACTGTTGCAAGTGAAAGGCCTTTTGTTCCAAGTGAATGTCACAGAACACATTTAAACAAGTTGGTGGATAAACCTTGGAAAAGAAAATTTCCATTCAGGCAGATGAGACATACCTTTCTGCAGTTAAATCACTCTGACCAGACCTTGCAAATCATCTTTGGGTATCAGCATCATACTCTTCTTGTCACAAGGCATCCTGGTGTTTGA
>NW_010326838.1:62056-86497 GCF_000700745.2 Antrostomus carolinensis | reverse complement strand
TTGCACCTTTGCAGTAGGTTAGTTTCCTCTGTGCCTTCAGCAGAGAATTTATGATGTTTAGCTCTTTCTTTAGTTTCATGTCTGATGCCTGGTGCCAGCGATCTCGCTTCTTCAATTACCAGTTAGCAGTTCCTCTGCATGTACAATCCTCAACCATAATCAATCAGGAAAGACAGATGTAGCCCAAGTTTGTCAGACTCACTGAAGAAATTTTGAACTTGATCAAAACTTTTAAGTTGCACCTATACTAGTTCTGTTACTCATTAGAGAAATTCTAAATGTTGCAAAAAATGCAGGAGGGCGTACTGTTGGTGCCTCTACAACATCTGGTTTGGGAATCACTTCTGGTATGCAGTCAAACTGCTGAAATTTTGCTGGAATATTTTAAAGTAAATGGAATAATGAAGCTAAACTTTTACTTTGTGTGTTTCTTCTACTAACTGAGATGCCTTGGTTCCTTAAGTTTGTCAGTTTGAAAAGAGAAACCAAATCTAAATGTCCATCACCCAGCTCTTAAGAGCCCACTGCGTAACCCCTGTAAAACACAATCTATAGGTAGGTCCAGTATAATTACAGAAAACGTTTATTGTCATTATGTTCAGAGACTTGGAAAATACAGTATCTTCATATTAACACCTCCTCTCTGTTGGTGATTTCATTATTATTTAATTTTGAATGACACCATATCTAAATTCAAAACTGCTTGTTAAGGACGGGTCTTCATGCTGCATGACACATGCTGGTCCTGGATCTGTAGCTTTCACGGAGCGTCTCCAGCCTCCAAAGGCTGCAAGAGGGAGCTGCGCAGTCCTTGGGGGCAGGCTGGCCCGAGTAGTGGGGCCTGTTCACTGGGGAAAGCTTTGCCGCAGCGTCATGGCACCGCTTCCGCCGAGGCAGCAGCCACACCCCCCCCCCCTCACCCCACCCCCCCCCCGCCACAGCGGTTTTATGAGGACGCAGAGGCACTGACCTGCGCGCTAACGCGCCCGGCCCCACTTCCGCCTGCAGCTGTGAAGGCGCTGAGGTGGCCGGGGGCGGGAAGCAACGCTGAGGCCGAGGCTGGGCCGAGGGCGCTGTAGGACCTCAGCAGGCGGGGGCTCGCAGAGGTGTGGGCACTGCGCTGAGGGGAAGGCAGGGGCAGGCACCCGAGGGAGGGTCCCGTTCAGTGGGTAGGGTGCTTTGGTGGTGTTTGAGTCATAAAAAATTACAAAAACTAATAAGGCACTCAGCACTGTTTCTTCCTTTCTTTCTGTCAGAATGCTGTCTGCCTGGGAGCGGGGGACAAACCCGTGAGTGAGTATAGATCAGTGCTTTACTATCAGGTCAAACAGCCACGCTGGATGGAAACGTTGAAGGTATGGTGCATGTTCTTCTTGTGTGTTTTTGTAAACTTCATTTCTTGGTACCTCACACAGAAAAGTTGCACAGCATCAGCTTTTTCCAAAAAGTACCTTGGTGTAGAATTCAGCTAGAAGGATAGAGTCATACATCAGTTAGTAGAGATATATGATTACTGAGGCTTAAAATTTGGCCTAGAAAATGATGTTAAGATTTTGTTTAGCAAAATGAATGAAGTCATCCAAGTCCTAACATGGCTCATCAAAAATGAAGTATTGTATTTGTTCTATTACGGTGAAACAAGGGAGATGAGGAGCTTCAATTGCGTGATTTAAAAGAAAAAAAAAAAGCCCCCCAAAACAAACCAACAACCTCCTTCCAAAATATTATGATTTTAGAGAGAAAAAATGGTTGTGGATTTCTTTAGAGACACACCAATAATTTTTTAATCTAGCTTTAATGTCTTTGATTGGAAAATGCGTGAAAGCTTCCAGAAGTAGTTCTTATAAAGCATGCCTCAGGCTTACTAGCAAGCATGGTTTTGGGGGGTTTTTTTGAGATGGCTATTGAAGACGATATTGCCATGTATGACAAGCCTGCAATTATTACACTAAGGTGTGTTGCTCAGATTGGGCAGGACAGGGAAGGAGTGGAAGTGTAGTTTGAAACAGAAGCTTATTTGTTGTTTTGAATACATTGACCTATTCTGGTTTCTGCTTACTATTCTAGTTCCTTTTAAAAATTATTCTTTAATTCAGACTTTTATACAGAATCATTAACCTTAGATCCTTTTGAAAAGTGTAGTTAACATGAATGAGTATTATGCGGTAAGATTTGTGAAGGGAAGTTGTGAATGAACAGAAAGGAGCACAAGTCTTTAAAGTTTTAGAACTATAAACTCGATAATATAAAAATTAGTGCTTTTTCTTATGCAGTTGGATTTTTATTGCATATTTGTTACAAGTAGATATGCTGCTTCAAGAATTAGGCACTCAAAAGTTCCTGGGATTCTACTCAAGTCTTTGAAACTTAATTACAAAAGATACTTAATTTATTTTGTTAGAGTTTTCATACCTTTTTCATTCATTTATTAAATTGGTCATTAACTTATGTATATGAAATGTGGAAGTTTCATAGTGCAGAGGTGTTGCATAATTCTATATGGTTAGCAGGGTGAATAATAAGACTGTTGTGTACTTAATTTCTGGTGCACAAGCACCTGTGTGCTTTAACTCCATGGGTTTGGTGCCTCATTTTTTTGGTGGTGCTAGTCTTTGAGCAAAGTCTAACAGATAATTGCTTATCAGCCACCACTTCTGCTACTCTGAACAGGCTCAATAGTTTTAAATGGCTTGTGAAAGGCATTATGGAGCCAGCAGAAGTGGTGCTTATTTATTCTAAAATAGGAGTTAATTACATGTGAAACCACCTTCCTTTCCTGCTCCCCTTAACTCTTGATTGTTTTCTAATTTTACAAAAGGTAGCTGTCCCTATTGAAGACATGCAAAGGATACATCTGCGATTCATGTTCAGACACAGGTCAACTCAAGAATGTAAGTAGGGAATTTTTACTTCAGTGATTTTTAATTCGTTGATGAATGGTGAACTGAAAATAGTTTGCTTTGCAGCTAAAGATAAAGGAGAAAAGAATTTTGCAATGGCCTACATAAGACTAATGAAGGAGGATGGAACAACTCTTCAAGATGGCATCCATGATTTGTTAGTCCTAAAGGTATTGGATATTTTTTTTTCCTTTTTTAACCCCACAAGACACCGGGTTTTTTTTCAGGAATTTGTTTTTGGGTGTGAAGAATAGTTTTGGCTAGCCCTCACTGGACACAGGGAGCATTTTTGACTTTGTGAACTGAAGCAGGGAACAGGTATTTCAAGATGTGGTTTTTGTTGTTTGTTTTTTTGTTGTTTGGTTGTATTTTTTTTCCCTTGGAGAATTTCAGTACAGAAGAAATTTTACTTTAGGTATTTCTTAGTGCTCTTTTCAGTAAGCTAGTTTGCCATAACTTTGACAGCAAGTGAGATGCATACAACTAAATCAAGTTGTCTAGGTTGTCCAACAAAGGTTAATAGCAGTGTATAGTTATTTATTTTATCTTCATTGACACCAACACTAATAAATAGACCAGAAGGAAAGTAATGATCACATTGCATGACTGTGTGGTTAATGTTGGTTATGAAATTCCCTCTATTCATTCCTATATCAACCCAGTAATTTTTCCTAGAGTGACAACATAGATGAGAAATGCTAAATAAAGTTGACTAGTTTATGTTTGTGAGAAATAGATTTTTTTGACATAATGTTTGCCTATTCTACTATTAAAAACAGTAATGGTAAGCTGTGTTTTAAGCAGTTAGACATCTCACCTTTCAAAATAAGTAATTTGAAAACTGCAAAGTTTAAACAGTGTACTTTATTTTCACTGCCTTCAGGCATTGAATCTTTTTGAGAGACTTTCGGATCAAAATTTCAAGTCTCTTCCCCCTTGTCTAACTTGTCTCAAAAAGAAGTCAAGATTCTCTTCTGGTTTCAGAAATTCTGAGAAGTAATTATTTGACAAGCTTTATACAATCGTAGAAGTTAGTAATGCTGTCTGTTGCGCTGCATAAGGATTTTGCCTTTTGTGTAAGTCTATATTCAATTTTTAACCATACTTCTTGTTTGATAGGTAGTAGAGACTACATACCTACAGTCACTGAATCAGATACCCAAAACTTCAGAAAATCATTCTAGATTATGGTTTTTGTAACTCCTTGTTTGTGCACAATTGTAGACTAAAGGTCTGCAATTGAATCAGGTGTGTCATGATGTTGTAGCCTTAAGAGAGAGAGCTCATAAACTCAATGGGGAGATTTTCTTGAGTAGTTTTGTTAAAGAAAAATTATATTATATATCTCTAAAAATTATATATATATATCTCTAAACAATGAAGAGTATGATTTTTATTCTTTGTCCAAAACCTGATTTCCTCTCTGGGGTATGAATCAAAAGTTGAGAGATAAAAAATATAATCTGTGGGGGTTGTGTCGTGCAACTTGATGAAATAGAGGGAAAAACACCTGTTGGCGCTCTCTTTTTGCATTGTTCATTCTACTGAAGAGAATTAGTTCTGTGTTATTTGTGTCCCTTAGTTACTGCAGCATATTGTCTAATTTAAAATATAATCTTACCATATCCTGATCTTTTATGTTAAAGGCGCAGTTATTAAGTTATAATGGGCATACCAAAATAGTACAGCTGTTCTTTCCCTGCTCAGTCCTATTTTCCATTCTTAAATTGTGTGCGGATGTTGTAACCGTGTTGTCTGTATGCTGTGTCTTCAAGGTGATGCTCAATACTCTATTGTATTCTGTAGCTATTAACATTTTAATGGGAAATTGGCTCTTTCTTTTATTATGCTAGTGATACCATCCCTCATAGTTCCTTACTGCACCTTGAAACACATGTTTTTATAATTTCAGTGTAGTATTTTCCCTGCATGCTCATTGCAGCCTTTCTTGCTTACTAACATTGACTCTTGGTTTACCTGTACAAGCCACACTTGAGCTCAGGTATTTTTTATTCTCTAGTGCATGCATTCAAGTCCATAGAAACACAACTTTCTGTTTTTACTTTTGTAGAATGTACAAAACAAGTCTAAATTTAAATCCATTGGTGTGAAATATGTAATAAATGGTATGTTGTTTTTCAGGGGGACAGTAAAAAAATGGAGGATGCTAACGCTTATTTGACATTACCTTCTACACGTCAACACATAGAAAATAAAGGAGCAACCATAGTCAGGAACTCAAGTGTTGTAGGAGGGCTTTCAGTAAGCTCACGAGATGCATTTTATATTTCAACTCTTGTTTGTTCTACAAAGTTAACTCAGAATGGTATGTATCTTCTAAACAGGTAGAAGTTTTAGAAAGAAGACATTTGCACAATGGTAAATCACATTTTAAATTTTAATGTGCATCCATTTATTTTGTATTAGTGGGCTTACTAGGTCTCTTGAAGTGGCGTATGAAGCCAGAGCTGCTTCAGGAGAACCTGGAAAAACTGAAGATTGTGGATGGAGAGGAAGTTGTGAAGGTACAACTTTGTATAGTTATTCAAATAATAGCTATTCTTCATGTCCCTTCATACCATGGTAGGAAAAATGCTATGTAGTTTCAAAAAGAAAAAGAAACTAGAGTCAGTTACAGTAAACACAGGAACTTAAAGAAGCCTGTCAACTATACATTCTTTTATGAGTGTCATTCAGTATAATGCCTTTGTTAGGGACAGTTTGCAAAAGACATGAGCAAAGGTCTTTATTGGAGGTAGCAAGGAAGCAAACACCTGGACAGGATTCTTCATAGTGTTAGTCGGGTGTAAGCCATCCTTTTTCTACTTGTTTCTCCCAAACATCCCTGGTATTGGCTGTGGAGATTTGCAGAGTTACTAGTCAAATCTGCCAGCTTTCATTGGTAATGAATTTGTTAGGATTATTTGCTGCTTTCTGTTGTTTCATTTTGCTGGAAATTTTGTGCATGAATGTAGATTTCAGCACCAAGAATATTATCTAGAGTTATTGCTGCTTTGGTCTTTAATTTTGAGCATGCGTGGAAAATTTTATTTAAAAATTTGATAGGATATGAAGGCAGTAATGGTAAAATATTTTCCACAGTCTCTGTTCAGCTGTTTGTTTTTGTCTGTCTGAAACATCACAAACAATTCCTACTGTGTTCTTTACAGTTCTTAATACTAATTTATATCCTGATATTAAAAAAAAGAAAGTATTAAGTATCCAATAAAGTACTTCTTTAATTAGTATAAAATGAATAAAAACTTGTTAATATTTTGGAAAATGGCAGACTATTACATTTGTGTAACTCTTCAAATATAAACATTAGATGCCTCTATTGCATTTATCTACTTTTTTTTTTTTTTTAAAAAAAAGGATTTATTTTATTTTTTTTAACCAAAAAAAGCTTTGGGTCTCAAGTCACTGGGATACTTTCCTTTGATTTAAAATGGACTTTGAAATCAGACCATGGAAGTATGAAGTGTATTTTTAATCATCACGTATATGTGAAAATAGCAACTACTGATCTGTATCACTAAGGAACTAGGAATGCAGATTTAGATAGTTATGTTGTTTATCTAATATTTTTAGCATTTCCATAAGCTTTGAGCTAAATGTGTATTATTGATTGCTCATTTTTCTGAGGATGTAGGTTCTTAAAATTAAAGAAACTAGAGCCTAAGTAATCGGAAATGTTTTCTGAATTTAAGTGAAGGCCTTTAAAATTCTGACTTGAGAGAAACCAAGTCTAGTATCTGCAAACTGACTTGTGAGATTTTTCATGTTGAGTTGGTTGCCAGTTTGTCATTTCATGTTGTTCTATAGTTTCTTCAAGATACACTGGATGCCCTGTTTAACATAATGATGGAACATTCCCACAGTAATGAGTATGACATCCTTGTCTTTGATGCACTGGTAAGAATCAGCACTGAAGGACTTTATTTGTCAAAGTAGAGAACCCTATAATTTTGAGTGAGCTATCAAGTTGCTTGTTTCAGGGAATTAGTTTTAAACTCTCTACAGAACAGATGGAATATTACTATTTGACTGAAAAGCAAATTTCTCTAAAAAGTCTTAAATAGTGGATTATCAAAAATAGTTCAGGAAACTAATATTTAAATTTAAAACATGACTTTATGAAAAATGCTAATTATGTCCATGTCTATTTAGATATATATCATAGGACTCATTGCAGACCGTAAGTTTCAACACTTTAATGCTGTTTTGGAAGCGTATATCCAGCAACATTTTAGTGCAACATTGGCGTACAAGTAAGTTCGTTTTCTCTTCTTTCTCTTTTTTTCTAAACTTCCACCATCATATTAAAGAAAGTAAATCCTGTTTGTGACTTTTCTGATATAATTAATGATGACTGTTGTTTTGATGCTGCTGTTTGCTTATTTGGAAAGAAACTTACCTGTGAGAGACACATGATAATAAGTAGAGTTAATTGACAAATAGTAATTGATTTGGGGTTAAACAATTATTTGACATTCATTTTCTATTGTCTGGATTTTGCTGTGTCTAAACACTTCACCTGTATCTTGTCAAATTTGTCAGAAGATACTTTGCTGTAAAGCCTTTCCCTTTGCTTTCATGGCCTTAACCTGAAATACCTTAAGTGAGGACTTGAGGATTCCTCAACTCATTTATATAGGTTTCCACTTATTCTTTTACAGCAAACAAAGTGATGGGGAAAAAAATTGTTTGTGAACTGTCAATTCTTCATATACGGTTCACAGTCTGATGTTGCAACAGGAGCATTTCAGTGCAGTGAACTGGAATTTTGGTAGTTGTTACACAGTCTGCTGTGAACTAGAGTCTTAATAATTGTTACATGGTCATGCCAGTGGGCAGGTGGACAGACTTTTGGTGTGTTGTGTTTCTGGGGTTTTTTTATTTATTATTGTTGGAGCTTCCAGATAATGTCCAGAAGGGAAGACATGGATTCATAGAAGAGAATAAAAACTCTGGAGATATGTTATACAGTAAATTTAATACTGGATTCCTACTTTATTTAAAAAAGGTTTCTGCGGGTGATGGTAGGATAAAAAAGTTTTGAATTATGAAGAAAGATAGTATCTTCAGTTAGTGCTGATCTTGGGGAAGTGCTATAACAGGATAGATGTATTTTTTTTTTTAACTACTTGAAGTCTTGTTCTGGCAGCTTAATGGGGTGGCAGATTGAAGCAGAACTTTAATTTGGGATATGAATAATAGAGGGAAGACCTTAGCTGAAAGTTTGGAATAGTTGAAGATACAGTGTCCTATGCTGAATTTGCATCAGTTCCAACTCAAAAGGAAATGTCACACAGATCGTGCATTCGAACATGAGTTTGGTAGAATTGAAAGTGGTGCACAATCAATCCTTTCTCATATTCTAGGAAGGCTCAAGGGTGAACGACGTGTTCTCCTTCACTCCATATGTTATAAGCACATTAATTAAATGCTTTATATTGTTGTGAAAGAAGAGACAGTTGAGTACAGAACATCTCAAGACAGTCTTATTTGCTTAAAATATTTCTAAGAGTTACCTGACTGGGAGTTTCTGGTGATTTAATCAAAGTGACAGAGGCAAAATGATTATGATTGGTTCCCCAAATCATGAGTTTTCTTGGCATCATTGGTTCCACGCACATCATGGAAGATGTGCTCTGTTTCAAGAATCACTTATGAAATAAACAAACAGCTGTATGTGGCCTAATTCAGGATGTAGGTACTTTTTCCCAGACATATTATGACCATATTATGATATGGTATTTTGATGGAACTAGTAGGTATTTATTCAGATCCTGTTTAGTCATCCATTTTTACCTAGTTTTTATAGAGTTCTGAGGGGACTTAACATTCCCAGTTGAAGGACCTTGAGTGAGCTGTCCCTGCGTACAAGTTGGTTAAATTTTGTTCCAACTCAGTACAAAGCTGTGAATTCAGAGAAGCTATAAAAAGGAGTCAATGGAAATACAAAATGTATGTATTACCCAGAAGGCTGAGAGGCTGAAAGCACGGTATTTGGGTCCTGAAATGTGAGTCAGGCTAGTGTAGTGGGGCTGAGGATATGTCTGTTAGTGACACAGATAGATATATGTTCTGTGCAGTAACAACCAGTTATTGGTGCTGTTATTTGCATGCAGATATGCTCCAGCTGCCATAGTAATCACTTACTAATGTTTCATCAGTCTGCTTGGTGAACTGTTAAGTTTCATCAACATACAAGTGCTAGTTTGTTTTTTGTTCCTTTGTTTTGGTTGGTTGTTTTTGTTTGTTGGGGTAGGGGATAGTATGTTTCTCCTTCGGTAGTGATGTAAGAAAAAAAAACCCCCAAAACAGTCACCTTATTTTGATTGTTCTTATGGCTACATTAATATAAAGATTTCATCATTAATATTAGTTTAATTGGTTAAGATGGAACTATAAGTATAAATTAAGGGACTTCTTTTTGGGGTAGGCTTTTGCACTTTTTTAGCAGGTTGTGTGTTTAGGAAAAAATTGGGTTTGGCTACAAAGCAAGGAAATAAAGTGTCTAAATAAAATAGATACTTTAAGCAGATACTGCTGTGTACCAGAATATTGTACATACAATTAATTTTTAAAAGCATGTAGTAGTGTTTAATAGACTACTTAATGTACGTTGGTGGAAGTAACATTTTGTGTTACCTTGTGCATGTATAATATAAACTTCTGTAAAAGTGCTTCCAGGATTGTGTAAAGTTACGATGCTGTTTTGAGATTTCAGATTTCTTTCTTGCTTTTGCAGTTAAGGATTTGTTCCTTGTTTGTTTATACTGATAGATTTTGTGCAACATAAATGCAAAATACATGCAGTACATCTTGTTGTATGTGCTTGTCCTAAGCATAAACATTTATTTAGAGTAGCCAAACAAGTTAGAGAAGTTAATTTTAAAAAGAAGGTTATTTTAAAAATGATTTTTAACTTCAGGAAATTAATGACTGTTCTGAAGACTTACTTGGATACCTCCAGCCGAGGGGAGCAATGTGAACCTATCCTAAGAACTCTGAAAGCACTGGAATATGTTTTCAAGTTCATTGTTAGATCAAGGACATTATTTTCACAGTAAGTACCCAGGCTATTGCCATTTAACTGCCATTTAAGTAGGCCAGTATCAGAAACAGAAGTAGACCTGAGAAACAGAAAAAATTTGTTCCAGAACAGAAGTGTATTTTTTGTTTTTATAAATAAAACATAAAAGATGGCAACTGGCATAAAATACAGAAATTGCTGAAGTATTTTTTGGAGACGTTTAGTAATAGGCACTGATTTCAAAGGGTGATTATTCTTTATATCAGGTGGCTTGGCCTAAGACCAGTGGATGGCCAAACATTGTGACAGATGGCTTGAAGCTGGATGCTTGTCCTTGAGATCGTGGTGTTCAGCAGCTCAGACTGTGCATAGAACAGTATAATTTTCAGTAATCATTGTCCAACTGAATTTAGAGTTTCAGATCTCCAGTTAAGGAATTTGTAGGGAAGACTCAATGGACTAGATATGTATAGCTCTGCCAAACAGATGAGGTGTAATATTTACAGTTGGTATTCAGGTTCAGGGAAAAAGGGTGGTGGGAAGACTGAAAGAGATGAAAGCTGGAAGGAGAAGAACTACACTATGAGAACTGGTTCCCCACTTCATCCCCCAGCCCTTCAGGACTCTCACTGTATCCCACAGACCCCGTCCACATCCTCTGTTTCCTCTCTTCTTTTCTGCTTCATCTTTTTCTATTTATCTTTAGCTGGTTTCCCTCTAGTACTTGTTCTGTTGTCCCTCTGCTACATGGTTGAAGGAATGCAGTGGCAGCAGTTACACAGTATCAAACTTGAGTCTATAGGCAGACCTAGTGGTTGGATGTTATATTCTGGATAAAGCAGAAAAGTGTTCTGTTTTACCTTTCTTTTGCTCATTGGGAGCTCTAATACAATTTTCCTCTGTTATTCCACTGCCTATTTTTGAAAAAATCCATGTAGTTTTATAGTTTTGTAAAATTAAGTATATTTGATGAATTACAAAATTTTGGTTGAAGTAGGAGTAGATTCAGAAGTTACTTGCTGCTGGTAGATAGTCCATTAGAAGTAGTCCTTTCTCTAGGAATTTACTATTTATAGATACAGATAAACAAAGTGCAAAGCTGTGTAAGGAAGGAGATGGGGCTCATGAGAATAGAGTATAGTGAGTAGTTCAAAAGCTTTATTTTATATTTTTTTTAACAGTTGTCATGGCAAAAGGGGACTTTTAGAGTTTTGGGGAAGGAAGGATTGTGTAGAGGATTATGGAAAATTTCTTGTATGAATGAAGGTCAGAAAGCAGGGTTTTGTTGCAGGGAGATCTTTGGTCTCCATTTTAATCCCTAGTATTAGCTGGCAGCAAGAAGTGTAAATTGTCTGTGTTAAACTAGGTTATTGCAGTATGTTGCATATTCAAGTGATTAGCTATACATATCTACTTCTTAGTTTTCCCTATAAATGCTTTTTCTGGAGACCTGAAACTTTAAATTCAGTTGGGCAATTATCGTAGGGAGTAATAGCTCTTTCAAATGGTAATCTCTGGCAAAAATAACTAAACAGTGAACAGTATCATCTGATACTGTATATCCATCTATAGCTGTTGTGATGTAACTTTTTGCAGTCAATTTCCTATTGTCAGACTGGCCGTGAAAAAGAAGAAAATAAAAAAAAATGGATTAATGTATTTCCTTCCCATGAGAAAAGTTAGGATCTACAATTAAAGTACTTCACTTTCAAGGGTTGAGATTAACCTTCTTGGAGAAAAATATTTTGAATTAATAGAGCTGAGACATATCTTTAGGTCATTCTCTCATTAGTTCAATGGGCTGCTTAAGAAACAAAGATGCCTTGTTGAAAGGTAAGAGGCATCACAAAGTAGAAATTGTGTAGGATAGAGATGGATAATGACTTCTGATGTTAGACGTAAAATGGGAGACTTTTTTTTTTTTTTCTTGTTTTCGGACAGATACATCGAAGACAACCAAGTTCTACTTTTAATTTACATTAATTCAATCCTGTTGAAGCTGTAGAGGTGTAATGAAAGCAAATTTTTTTTATTCCAGTCAGCTGAACTAAGGTTATATCTCACAGCTGATTGTTCAATGACTATGTTTTGTAGAAAGGTCATATATGTTGTCCAAAGCTTTACATAATATAGACTCTGAAAACATGAAATATTTGCTTTCCTCCTTTCATTTGCCTGAGGTTGTTTTTTGTGGTGAAATTTGTGTACACTGTTGTGATTAAGTTGTTTCCAAGCAAATAATTAGTCATCTTTTAAAATGTGCTTTCAGAACAAGTGTTTTTAATTTAAATTTAACACAGAAAATTGTGTTAAATTGAAGGTAAATGTTGAGTGAGGAAATAGAATTATCAATTATCATTCTACCTGACTTAAATTAGTCCTGTATGTATGAATTTAAAAAACATGTTTAATACAGGTGTGATGCTTCTGCCTCCCTCCTTGCCCCAGAGGTTGAGTCAAGAAAGCTTCAGATTTCCACTTGCATAAAAGAATAGGTTTAAGAAACTTCATTTGCTCTTGCAGCAATGTTGTATAGTCAATAAAAGCTGTAAGAGTGCATTAGCCAAGAAACTTTATTAAGGTGTTAATAACAGCAGAAGGAAGACACAATGATATGTGAAAAATTTCCTAGAGTAACTCAGTTGTAATGGAAAAAAAAATATTTTTTTTGCATATAAGTCACTTTGAAAGTGAAATTACTTTTTTTATAAGCTCAGATCTGAGAGGTGTCATTCTTTACAGGCTTTTTAAAAAATGTGAAATGCTTGTGTTGTGTTCAAGCTGAAGAATTACTGCACAAGACAGTGAATAGCGTATATAACCCATTGGTGAAATATCTGTGTACATAATAATGGATCAACTTATAAAATATATTTTTAAGTTAATGTTAAATCTGGTACATTTTGGAATATGAAACTTTCTTATTCTGAAAAGGTAATCAATCCAGTGCATCTCTCAACAGATTATATGAAGGCAAAGAACAAACAGAATTTGAAGAATCTATGAGGAGACTCTTTGAATCCATCAACAACCTGATGAAAAGCCAACATAAAACTGCCATTTTGTTGCAGGTTGGTATGTGTTTGGAAAGAAGTTGGTTTTCTTTTTTTTATATGGTTTTGTTTTGTGGACTTTTTGGTTTTGGTCTTTTCAAGTTGAGGAAAAGACACTCTTAAGAAATGTGTCCTTTGTGTCTCTTTCATAATTCCCCTCTATTGGAAAACCAATTGTTCAATAAAGTTTGAAACCTAGGTTGAAAAGGTCAGGAGAAGATATATTTGTATAATTTAGTGAATTTAGTGAGTGAAAGAACCAAAACACAGATGCTGGAATCTTTCAAGGAATCTAACAAAGTGAAGCCTCTAGTGTGAGCTGAATGTTTAATTTTTGAATTTCTTCAGATAATACTAAACAGAGATTCCACCATCTTAATTTGAAAAGTAAAATTTATAGTATCAACCTTTTGGAGGTACGTTAAACCAACCGAAAATAGGATCAAGGTTTTCCATTTGTATCAATCTTAGTTATTCTAACACTCTGGAATCTGATGTTATAAGAAAACTAGAAAAGAGGACCTATTGAGAACATTAATATAAAATAATTGATATGTAGTTCTGTAGCTTAAAATAGAAAACTATTAATGCTTTCTATAAAGTAGGAAGCAGAAGATTTTATTGGAAAACGGCAATGTTGATGCTTCATACATTTTGCCATGAACTCATTGTATTTATTTGGCTTCACTTTTCCTCTGGTTTTCTGTTCTGATTCCTTTTGCTATGGCTTATACTAGAAGTGGAAGGCAGTGAAAAAGTCTGTCTTGAATAAATCCTCAGGTGGCTGATTTTGAGATTTGTATTATCTGACTCTGTGTGGAGTGTTAATGTGCAAGTGCAAAAGAGCTCAAAAAATAAATACTAATTTCATTATATAGTACCATTGCTATAGTAATGTATTTGAAAATCATTCAGATAGTCTCTGAAGTTAATTGACAATTCTTGGGAATAGATTATATATTTGAAATACACTGTATCCGAAGTAGGAGAAACTTTGGAAGAAGATAAAAAGTCTTTAATACTGAAAGACATAATTTATATAATAACGTTTGCTATTGTGATACCTATACTGTGTTAATATGTTATTTAACAAGTAGATCTTGGAGGCTTTTCTGCTCTTCGGGAGAGGTGTTCTTGTCACTGCATGCCTCCCTGCCTTAGTCTCAAAATGGTTGTGTGGGATTGTCCATCTGCATTTCCTCTAATGTGCAAGGTAGTTTCTTCTTGAGTGACAAGAAATAGTTGAAGACTGTTTTGCTTGTTTAATTGTTGCTGGGGCATATAAATGGGTTTGCAGTGGGCAGTCCTGGCACTGAAATGGCTGATGAGTGTGTTTAAAAACAGATGGTGTTGCAACGCTAATGACAGTATGGCATTGGATACACTGTTGAATGTTGATTGAGCTTATTGTGATTCCCATACTTCCATATTTAATGCTGGTTCTTAATGTTACACCTGTTAAGCAAAAATATAGTATGTCTTTGCTGATGATCTTAAGAAATAGCAGAACCTTGAAAATATAACTGAACACCCCTTAAAGGACTAAACAAAAGAAGTCTATGGTAATTTTAAAGATGTACTAGCTATTTAACAGTTACGCTTTGCTCAATGCCATCTTAAACATGAACATTTTATTTTTCTAATGAGTACTGTCACTTGTGAGAAATGGATCATATTGAAGTGGTGGACTTTTAAGTATCTAAATCTAGCACCAGCTACTCTAAATTTTGTTTTTAGCTGAAACAATTAATGGAAGAACCAAGACACTGGCTTATGTAATAACTTTGCTGTTATCACCACTACTGATAACTTGTACAGACATGTTTCTGAAATAAACCTACTAAGAGGTTGCTTTACATACAGTAAATATATGTATAAATATATAAATGTATGAATAACTATAAAAAAATAGCTAGCTGAATACGAGCCATCAGTGTGCCCAGGTGGCCAAGAAGACCAACAGCATCCTGGCCTGTATCAGAAATAGTGTGGCCAGCAGGACCAGGGCAGTGTCTGTCCCCCAGTACTTGGTTCTGGTGAGGTTAAACCTCAAGTACTATGTTGAGTTTTGGGGCCCGCACTATAAGAAAGAATTGAGGTGTTAGAACGTGTGCAAAGAAAAGCAACAAAGCTGGTGAAGGGTCTAGAGCAGGGGTGTGATGAGTTCACGGCTGAGGGAACTGGGGTTGTTCAGCCTGAAGAAAAGGAGGCTGAGGGAAGGCCTTAGCATTCTCTACAAGTACCTAAAAGGAGGGTGTAGGGAGGTGGGACTCAGTCTTGTCTCCTTATTAACAAGCGATGGAACGGGTTGCACCAGGGGAGGTTTAGATTGTGTATTAGGTAAAATTTCTTTGCCTAAAGGGATGTCAAGCACAGGAACAGGCTGCCCAGGGAAGTGATTGAGTCATCATCCCTGGAGGTATTTAAAAGATGTGTAAATGTGCTGCTTAGGGACACGGTTTAGTGGTGGACTCGGCGGTGTTAGGTTTGCAGTTGGACTTGATCTTAGAAGTCTTTTCCAACCAAAATGATTTTATGATTCTAAGTAAAAACTAGTGCATTCATAATATAAAATTATAGTAGATGAAGCATGGAATGAGAAGTGTCCCACTGTAGTTTATCTCCTGCTGCTGGAAATAAATTTATTGGTGAGGAGGGCAGGAGGGGGAATTAAAAAAAAAACAAAACAACCCCCCCTCTGTCATAAACTCCATAGGCATGTAAGTCGTAGTAGCTTACAGTATGGACAGTATGTTTTTCTGTGCCTATTTGGAGGAGAATTATGATACTTGAGACTCTTGCTCTGGTAGGTGGATATGAGTTATCTGTAACAGGCTAGAAAAGTTGAGATCATTTCTGTACTGAGTGAGATGTAGCAGAAAGGAGTAGAAATAGATTTGTAAGTCCACCTCAAACTAACACTAATTTCCCTACCCTGAGCCCCCTTATTAAGCTTTGGGATGATAGTGATAGCTGTTGTAGTAGTGCAAAGTTAACCTTGCAGGGTAAGGGACAGGTGGTTATCCAGAGGTATTACAAACACACGGGACTCCCTAAGTGTTATACATTGCATACTCGGAGAGGAAAGTTGACAGAGTCTGTTGGAAATATAAACAATAATCAGAATATCAAAAGAACCTTAAACCTGTCACCTGGAATTATCATTTATAGGAATTAAAGTGGCACATAGGTTGGTAGGATCAATTGAATGAGTTCAAATGGATTGCATTCTGAAGATAGAATAAAATTTTGGGAGCCCTGAAGAAAGTTAAAGTAATTGGGTTTCTCAGGATATTGAAACTTACAATGAGCTAGTTTGCAGAGCCTTGGAATGTGAATTCTTAACTATTTCACCCCTGGTTGTCCAAATACCTATGAGGTTTAGCTTTAGAAGATTTAAAGAATTATTTTGAATCATGAAATATTTGTTGGTCTCCACTTAAGATTTTTTTTAAAACTTGGAACTCAGTATTTTAGTCAGTAGTAATTTCCCAGTCATTATTACTGAATGCAATCATACTCAGACTTGTGTTGAATATTAATTTTTAGGAAAAGATTGTTTATAAAATTGCATGTCATATGAAACAACTTAGTCACTACCAGAAGCACTTTATTGTTTCAATTTAACTTTATCTTCCGAGTGATATCTTACTTCCTAATCTGTTACATGCTGTATAACTTCACAAAAAGTTAAAAATCTAGCTTTTCAGTCCCTTGCTCTAAAGCTGGCTGCAGTGTATAGGTGCTTTGACTGAGAAGGGTAGTTACCTGTTTCTGTTTTGCAGTGCTGTTTATATATGCTTTGAACAGCTGAAGACTGAATTCTTCATTTATTGTTGGTAAACTGAACATGTAAATCCAAATTAGAATCCAAATTAGCTTTTTTTTTTAAAATATTTCTGGAATTGGTGAAATTACCTCTTTTGTTTAAAGATACAGAGAGAAACATTAACTTCAGCATCTTATGAAGTCATTTTACTACAATTAGGACTATAACTTCAATATCTTAGCTTTGCTGATATGTGAAAGCAACCACATGAACTGGAAAGTGACCTGCACTCAGGTCCTGGGATGTTACTTTGTACAGAGATTGCTTCTTGTAGGCAAGATTGGGAATGAATATAAATTCACTACCAGTGTCACTGTGGATATGCAGGGTAAGGATTCCTCCTTCTAAGAGAGTTTTTTTTTTTAAGATTTTTCTTGTAATTATTTAAAGCAATAATTTCAGAAATTAAAGGTTCTAGTGGCACGTATCTTCCTAGATACTAGACTTAAACCTTTTTTAATTTATTTTGGCAGGGATGATGTTACAGCTTGGTTTCATGTACCAGTTGCTTCTCTGTAGCCATTGCTGATGGATTTTTGTAGTTTTTAGAGATAGTTTTTCCTAAAGTCTGTACTTGTGAGGATAGACTCTTAGAAATCTGGAAGTCTGGAAATAAATTTCCAGAACCTGCAAATTATTTGGTCGAGGGACAGTCTGGGGGTCAGGAGGAGTACGGAGGTGTTAGTACCTTCTTTCCTTTCTCTTAGCTCTCAGGGAAAAAACGTCATTTTCTGCAGATATGTTTTGTGTCTATATGAATCAACCCATATTTCTGGGGAATAAAAGCTGATAAATTATGTTTAAATTTCAGATTATGTGTTTTTATAAGGTCATAGTGTTGATGTCTGATTTGTAGTTTGTGGGTGTGTCCTTTCGCTGACAAGTTTGTGCTCTTAACATTAAATTACAAATCAAACCCCAGCTTCTTCTCAAAAAACTGTTCTGTTCCCCAGTTGATACATCACACCTGACCTACTTGATGGTTGTTTGTTGCAAATGCCAGCTATACCCAGATTGCTCTTAGGCAGTGATTTTAGAAAGTAAGATCTCAATCCTGTACATGCTTTCACAAACCTTATATGATATATTCTTAAGGCCATGGAAACATCAGAGTCAAAGACATTGTCTGGAGGACTGAGAAGTATGGAAACAACGTGACATGAAGACGCTACCTTTCTCCTCTCATTCTTTCCCACACATTTTTGACCCATTCGTACTGCTACAGTAGATTCTAAGAATTTAAAACTGTACAGAGATGCACAGATTACTTCTGAGAGAGTAAGGCTAGAAAGGTACTGACAGTGGTGCTTTGATTGCAGTGTGCAATAGGGGGATGGCATAGGAACTTGTTAAAGTTGCCTTGATAACAAATAAAATTAGACTAAGAAACAATGCACTGATGATTTCTTAGAATGTTCTTTTCATCTCAATGGGTACTTGAATTTCATGAGTATGTATAATGTAATGTTGCAAAAGAGGGCAGCTAAGAAAATAAGCTTGGTCAGGAGTAAAGGTTAAAATAAATTTAACAGTATATTGTATATGTATGAAATAACTTTTTGCAATGCCGTGGAGTTACCTGTAGCCTGCTTAAAAAAATTAATCTCTAAGGTCTGAAGAATGCAGAACATCTTGTACCGCTTACTAGGAGATTTTTATGACCTCATTAAGGGCAGCACTCAATTGCGTCTGTAGTGCATCGTTTGAAGCAATTATTGCAAATGAAACTTGGGAGTTTAAAAGAATGGAGGGGATATACTTGTTATTGTGCTTCAGCTGGTACTACAGACCTGCAGAGAAATGGTAGCTATGTCCTTCCCATTTCCCTCTTCATACAAGTGCAGAATAGGGAATGTGTGGGAAGGCAGACAGCACAGCAGACTGTGTGTCAGTGGAGTACTGCCTGAAATATTTTATGGCCACTGATAGCCCTATCCTTTATCAAACATCTTTCACACTAACTGTGAATTGGTGTCAAATGAAATTCAGATGCTGCTATTGTACAGTATCTTTTCATATAGTATTTGTTTCATGAAGAGCAAGGAACAACACGTTGAAGTAAAATTGGGCTAGGACAAGTCTCTAGCCCACCACAGGTATCTGTACAGATGTTTTAAATAGCCCTAGTTTTTCAGTCTTGTGATTTTTGTGGGGTTTTTTTGGGTCTTTTTTTTTTTTTCAATTTCCCCCAAAACAAACAAAGAATAAAACCAAAACAAACAAAGAAAGAAACCAAAACAACAAAAAGAAACCCCACAACTCTTTTCCCCAGCTAATTCAAAGTGTTGATGATAGCTAAGATAGCAGAAGAATCTTTTTGTTGAATCAGCAACAGCTTTTAAACATTCCTTTGACCTTCCCAGGATTGTGTATGAATGTGGGGATGAGATCTGCACAGGACTGACTTTATCTGAAGGTATCTTAAGCCAGCATTGAGCCAGTTTGAAATCCTGTGTATACCCTTGCTGCAGACTAAATTATTTCTTTTTGAATCAAGCCCTGAATGATTCTCATTTAAAAAAAAAAAAAAAAAAAAAAAAAAAAAAAAAAAAAGCTGGCTACTGGAGTGGAAGCTCATAGAAATAAAATGATAGCTTTATGGTGTTTGAAAGGTCTAAGTGAGAGTCAAAGAAAGTTGTACTCTGATTGTCTTTATTCTAACCTCCCTACTCCCACTCGAGACTCAGTTTTTAACAAGGAGTTTGTGTATAGAGATACGGAGGTGTGTTGACTCTAGATAGGCTTCATTCTACGCTTCTTCCTGAGTGACTGTTTCATCATGGTTGAAAGTTTCAGTATAGAACTGTGATGTTGGTGGCTATTGAAGCAACTGTAGACAGCTACTCCTTTAGTGACCAAACCAAAAACTTGTCAAACCATCAGCACGTTAAAACTTCAGATTGGTAACTGGAAAGAAAAATATTTCTTTGTAATTTCAACTGTATATTTATACTAATATTCTTCTACTGCCGATTGGGGTTTTGATGTGCTTCTTGGTTTCCTGTTGGCACTTAAAAACAATGCTAGGCCTGTGTCTAGGCAAGCATAAGTATTCAAGAACTTACCTAGATGATTGCAATGTAGAACACTTTCTGATAATTTTTTGAATTAGTTGCTTACTCTAGGTTTAAATAATCTGTTTTACCTCATTGTAACTTAAAATACCATATGCTGAATTTAAGAGACGTAAGTAGTGAAGAACTGTGTTCCACTGGTTCCAGGTTTACAGTCCAGTCTTTTTAGACTTTCTGTGATATGTAGTGGTAGTTCATAATTAAAAATCACATTTGCTTGTAGTTAATTCAGTTTATCCCTTATTGTAATTTAACGTATGTACAGACTTCAGGGGCAAGGGAAATCATACTTCTGTTTGGGCTTTTTAAAATTCATTTGGGTTTTGTGCTTTGCCAGTGTCAAAAAGGAAAGTGTGATCTTTACTGTTTTGATACAGTCCGTATAAAAAAATGACATAAAGCAAGTTACTCCTATTTTAAAGGTGGGCAGTAAACTCCACTATTCTGAGGGAAAAGAAATTGTGCAATTTCAGCATGCATTTATTGGATAATGTGTTTAGTCAGTCCTGTAGCATACACCATATTACCTTTACAAAAAGACAGTAAGCATCTCTGTAATGTGTAGTTTGGGGATTTGTTCTAATTTTTTTTACTAACCTAGGATGTATCATGGATGGAATAGGCCTATTATGAAAAATAGAGCTATATCAGTAATAAAAGACTTCAGATTATTGTAACTTAGTTTTCAGCAAGATGTTAGTAGAAATTTATACTCTAAAATTGCACAATGGAGTAAAGCTGTTATTACCTTTGTAATTCTCTGACCAAGAAGGGGTTAGTCAAACTAAAATAATGTAAAGCGATTCTCTTTACTACGGTTAGATTTACAGCAGCATGCGAAGATAATCAATATGATTATTTCCATTTTCTTCAGTTGTAAATTCATAATGGCAGCAGAGATTAACTATAGCTTTTTGCTAGGAATTCTTGCACAATAACCAAAAATTGATGATGTGGTCAGATTTTTAGATAAGCAAAAAAGTTTTTGTCAAGCAGACATTCTGGTTTTCATCTGAAATAAGAGTAGAGAAAACAGCGTATTTGTTTTAGATAAATAACTATCACTAGATGTTGTTTCTTTTGTCAGTCAGTAATTGCCTAGCATCTTTACGCAGACTTTTATTTCCATGAGAAGGACCTACTGTAGGTGACGTATTGAAATAGGAAGGTGGGAGGGAAGGAAAAGACTGGTGTCCTGCTTTAGACCTATATCAGTGTGGCCAAGTTCTCCTTTCTGACAAATTATGTAGCACTTCACCAAAAATACTTTAAATCCACAGAGTCTGTTTTTGCTTGGTATTTATTACAGCTCTCACCCAGAAAGTATGGCATATCCTTTTGGATATGTAAAGTATTTGAGAAAAGCAAGTGGGAAAATGAGTCACATGTCATTTTGTGAATGTAAAAATCATTGCTGGCAGTTCTTAATATCTAAAGCATAAGCAGAAAAATGAGTGGACAGTGGCCCAGCAAATGTTAAATATGTTTAACACTTTTGGTTTTTACTGGAAGATTTTTCACTCTGCTTGCTTTAAAAGGTAATGTAGAGCCTAAATACCTTAAGCCTATAAAGGAATTTAATGAAACTGAGTACTGCAAGTTAGTCCTTAAGGATGTTGGTCTTAAATGTTAGTGATGATTTTGAGCCTGAAAATTACCTGCTTAAGTATTCTTATCCATGTAAAAATAGGAATGTGTTTCTTTTTCTTACCTTTGTCATTTTTTTAAGGTTTGATTATTCCACTACACTGTCAAAATATACCTTAGAAATCAATTGGATAAGAGAAACCATCAGATAGCTTAGCCACAGATGGTTGCTTAGGGAGATGATGCTCCATTTCATCTCTTCCAGAAAGTGTAGCTTTGAGGTGGGTGGATGACTGTTATCTGGACTTCTACCTCCTGCATAGCACATTTCTGGGATGAGATTGATACAAGCTCCTGCTTTGGTCAGTGCTTTGTTTGCGTATTGGCATCGTAAAGACAGTCTTAGTGGTCTACAAAGACAATATGATCTACAAAGACAGTCTTAGCCTTTCCGGTGGTTTACAAAGAGAATGTGATCCACTTGGTACTGTAAGATTTAAGTTCCTCTGCATATCCTCAGCATAAGAGCCCTTGTGTGACTAGTACTCTGTGGTGAAATCAACATTCAAATGTGATTTAAAATTTCAGTCTGCAGAAAGAAGTCCAAATTTATCACAATCTATATATCAATACAGGTTGCTGCCTTGAAGTACATACCATCAGTTCTTCATGATGTTGAAATGGTCTTTGATGCCAAGTTACTAAGGTGAGCTGCTTTTGAACATTTAGTAGATGTATCACATGGTGTATACAAAGTATTGTTGCTGTAAACAATAAATTATTATTGATCAGTTGAAGTCAACAAGGCTGTGCCAGTTTGTACTGATAGAGACAGTGGTGGAACTCTGGGCATACGTTTTTAACAGGGAGCTCTCATCTGACTTGCATAATGACAGAATTCATTATGGAGGCCCAATACTTACGCAATAACTTGGTGAATAAAGTGAGCAAGTGGAACAATCTATTTTTTTTCCTTCCTTCTCTCTCCCTGCCCCCCTGAATAAGCCCTATTCCAGAAAACAAAATCTGGTTTTAGCAAATAAGTATCTGTTTGTCAGACCAAAGAAAAAATGCCTCCACTACACACAAAAATATCTTTATTCCATTGAAAACAATGGAGAGAAATAAACACTTGTAAACATGGGCAAAACTTAGTTCATCCTCATCTTGTTTCTCATGAAAGTTTTCTTCCTAACCTGCTACTTATCTCTTTTCAATGTTTGTGATATGGTGAATAAGTCTAAATCTTAAAAAAAATAATGTTTGGAAATATATGATCTTTTGCTCTTTCTGTCTGTCTTTATTAACACACAGTGGATTCATCTGTATTGATGACAGTTTTCCTTTACATGCAGCCAACTACTATATGAATTTTACACTTGCATTCCACCAGTGAAACTACAGAAGCAGAAAGTGCAGTCCATGAAGGAAATAGTATGCAGCAACCTTTTTAAAAAACAAGGTAAATTTAAAATGCCTTTAAAGCTTAAAATAAAAAAGTGAGAAAATGTTGACTGACTTATGTTTTGTGCAATTCATGTTTGAAACTGAGTAAAACTAATACTGAGAGAGTGTGAATGCCAGGAGCCTGACCTCTGGCGAGGATCCACCTCTTTCTACGAGACAGCTATTGTGCAAAGCATGATTGCTAGCCTAGAACAAGGAATAGGTGGGTCTCAGAGGAACAGTTTTGTATGGCTTTCCTATGATATAGGGGTTTGAGGGATGGAGCTATATATATCCTTTCAAACCACTCATGAGCTCTGTAGTGTAATAGGAGCATGAAATGAAACCTTGTGAACACAGCTTATGTTGTATAAGGTCTCTGCCTGGGCAGAGAAGAAAAGGATGATTGTGCTGCAGTATAGCTCAGCTGCAATGCAGCATCTCCATTTATAGGAATTATGATGTTTCTTAGCCTTTATCAGAACTTAGTGTCTTTTTCTACTCTCAGAACAGGAGTGATGATTGGTACTGAAATGTCTTTATTGGCCTTGTACTTAGTTTTCCTTCATATTATCACAGAAAGGGATTTTTTGCTGAAGGAGTCCTAGCAGAGAAGCCTGATTTTACGTGTTTAACTTCATCTTCACTGTTAAGTGTTCTGTCTTTCTTGTGGACTGGCTGGCTTGCTTCTTTCTCAGCATCTTACTGCTGTATGGAAGACCTCCAGAACTTTGAAAAGCACATGAGCTACTCTGATGGCTGACCTTGTCAGAATTTCAGTTTCTGACAATTCATAGATAAAGATTCTAGGAACTTGACAATACAACAGTGGTAGCAAAATAGTACTGAGCGTGAGTACAATGAGAGAGGACTGCTCTGCTCATGTCATCCACTTGTGTTGCCAGAAGAGCAATGCAGTTCTAATTAGCTAGGACAGATTGCTTTGCTATCTGCAAGAACAGTTAGAGACTTAAAGCAGCTGGATAATTCTAGTTTTAATAGTGCTAAGGATATGACTTGTTTAAATCTGCCTTTTGTTAACTTATGCTTTTAGTGCAATACATCAGTCTCCAGTCAAATATTATTTTTCTGGAAGAAAAACTCAACTTTTTATCTTTCTGACTCAGAATTTTAAAAGACAGAGAATAAGAGCAGGCTATTGCTGTGGAATAACAATGGTTCAATAATTTTTCTTTAAAGAAACTTATCTCATTGAAATATGTTTGTTATTGGTTCACATATGGGGAATGTTAGTCAGGGTAACAGATCCTATGCTCATATAATAAATAATAAAGCCCTAATAAATGCCCAGAAGGAAAACAGTTGAGCATACAATAAGCTGTGTGCTTCACAGTTCTATTGACTTGTGTCTTACTCCTTTTAGTGTACATCCCACAGCAGCTTTCTTCCATGCCTATGTATGCTCCAGAAAAGAAAAGAGTAGGTTTTTGGATTCTAAAGAAGCTACTGTTGTAGTCTGCCTAGTGTGGCTCTTGCCTTATGTGTTCAG
>NW_010326838.1:45882-62043 GCF_000700745.2 Antrostomus carolinensis | reverse complement strand
TTTGCTTTAGCTATGGTTGGTTAATGCAAAATGTTCTGTAAAGCTTTTACTGCTTCTGGATAAATAATAATAATAGATTGCTGCTTGTTTGTAAATGCAGCTTGTCTGATTTCTTGAAATCTATAGCTGATATATCATGGAAAATGCCTAGAATATGTTGTGAATCATAAAAAGGGTACATGTTTTCTGTTTCTATATTTTTAAGGTAATAATGAATAAGAAATTTTGCTAAGAGGATTTCTAATTCTGAGGAGCTTTTATACATACAGCAAATGTTGAGTTTGTATACTGCTGACCAGATAATCAATACATTTTAATTTTTCCTAGACTGGTAGTTAGTGGATTAATTTAGTTTTAAATTTATAAATTAAAAAAATAATGTCCAAAACCTCCCTGTGCTATTTTTTGCTAATAGCCAACACTTGACAGCAAAACCAAGCAGTTAAGAACATAAAGGCAACATATAAGACTGGAACCATTTGCCAGCCTGGCTGCTTTACACTGGATCCTGTATGTCTGAATAGGTCATTGCGATCCAAACTTGCACTAGTAATTGAGAGTTAAAGTGTGTGCATTTGATAATATGTACAAATTAATAGCTTGCTTTTATGTTTTTAGTATGGCCAGCTAACAAGGTTCCAGTTGCCTCAGTGATGTTACCCAAGTATCTGTTAGGGCATTTAATAATTGAGTTTCTCTTTTGGGTGATGATCTTTATAACTTTCCTTTCACCCAACGTGGCCCTACATTGTTAATGCCAAAAAGTCAGCCTTGGGATAATCACAAGGTGTTTTATTTCTAATTGACATGATTATTTGCATTTATATTTTGTTTTCATATTGCTTGGATTTAACCTTCAAGTTGTAATTACCATAGGGGAAAGTCCACAACAGGTTTTAAGGGCAGGCACTGATGAATCTGAAAGACCAATACACAATTAAGTATCTCGGGTGTTATAGTGGTATGAAAAAGTTTCTGGACTGTGCTATTGTAATATTGTGCACAGTAAATAGCAAAAAAAGTCCTTTTTCTTGTACAGTATTGTGGTTTTAAATAGAAATTCCAAAGATGCTTTTATTGCTCAACGTTAAATACAGTTGATTCAAAAATTAATTGGGTAGAGAACTAACTGTATTTGCAGGGTGTAGACAATGCCTGATTCATTACTCCAAGCTACGAGGTAGAAGGTAATTTACAGGAATGAAAGCATATGTAATGTATCACAAAATGAGATGCACTATGATAATTAAGGTAAGATTGCCAAGAGTGTCATTAACTAAAGTTCACATTTGTCTAGAACAGGTAGTATTTTTTCTGCCATGAATATGGAATGTAGTTAACTACACTGCTAATTACAGTGAAGCCTATTGATTTGCGTGTGTTTCAGATTATCCATTTTTCCTCCAGGCTTTAGTATTTAGTCTCTTCCCATGTATTACATTACAGTTCTAGTTCAGTTCATTTACTTGCATTCCCAATGGTCTGGTCTTTATAATTTAATTGGATTTTGTATATTGATATTTCTTTTCCGTTATGCATTGTTGTTCACAGCATTTTCTAAGGAAGTAGAATTGTGAAAACATGAACATGTTTTTTCAAAAAAATAAAGGAAATAAGTGAAATTTGTTTTTATTAAACAAGTTATAAATGAAAGTGAAATTGGAAACCTTGAAGTTAAGCTGAGTTTATTGGTATGTATTTCCAGGCCTTCAGAAGTTTTCACTGTAGGCTGTCCTGCAATAGAGTGCTTTTGTCAGATAGGATGCATGGACAGTCGTATTGACTGCTACTGTGATTGGTCTTCAGAAGCCCCATGGTGCTACAGCACTTTTGCAAGCCTTTAAATTACAGTGATAGAATTTTTTTTTTTTTTTTTTTTTTTGATGAAGGCATTTATTTCTTGTTCCCACTCTGTAACTATAATACAGCTTAGAGGGTCTTTGTGGTTCAGGTGTCTGAGTGGCTGAATGTAGGAAGACTAATGCTTTCAACTGCTTGTGCATTTTCACTATAACATTTAGGAACATTTTACAGGATGTGTGATCACATGCACAGATGTTTATCCAGTTTTGTCTTCAGACAATATTATGTCCTTCTTGATTGAATGACAAGAAATCTTCTTAAACTTAATTTTTGACACTTCACTTGATAATTCAGTATTTAAAAGTAGCAGGGGAAAAGAAATGGCTGCCTTGTCCTTTATAAGCAACCCAAATGGGATTTAAAAGTCTAATTTATGATACAAGACGCTGTCTCCTGTCATATATCTTTCTCTTTTTATAGTGGGATGTAATGGATTATTCTCTCTTTTGTGAAGTTTTCTGTTGGACCTGCTAAAATTTTGTTGGAATTGCTTCATTTCTATGTAAAGCTACTTTCAAAGCATCACTGGGGTTTTTTAGGAAACCTATTGCCAAAATTCCCTGACCATCTCTCCCTTTTTGAGAGATCAACAGATTAAGACATAGCTATTTATAAATTACATGCAATTTTTATTGTAGTTAGTGTTTCTGAGTATATATACATACGTGTATGTATATATATACACATACTATAACTATAGGTTTTGGACCTAGATTTTTATTTTAAGCTGACCATGGAGTATTCACTGACATTATGTTAAACTTGTAAATCAGTTAACCTTGGGAGAATTGATTTTTATTGTTGTGAAATGAATATAAAATGCTTGAACATGTAATAAAATGTGTATGTATTCACACTGCTGCATTTGGCTTTTGACTTTATATTCTCTAGAGGTCCACTTCTGATTAGGAGTTTGTGCTGTAGCGGAACATTGTGAGATCTACTCCAAAGAATATTAAACTCTTAAGTAGGTCACACAGATGGTCACTGGCAGGGGTGGGAATAGAGCTTCAGTCTCTTGGCTCAAAATCCAAGTCCTCTGCTCACTGTGGCTGTAAACATAGCTCCTGCATGTTCAGCATATGTAAACCACTTGCTGATTTTGGAAGAACAGCAGCAAGAGACATATGGTAGCAGTAGGGGTTAATTTGCCAGATGCCAGAAGAAATGCTGAGACTATAGTAATTTCCTCCTAACTGAAGAACTCTTTCTATTGTACTGTTGTTTAAACAAGATAGGTACTTGCAAACACCCATAATTGGACTGGTTTCCTAACATTCTTGTGTATGTTACTGAGTTTTGTTACCTCTGAAATATTCTGATTCTTTCATTTCACTGCTTGGAGAGTATTGGTAGTTCATGTGTTGGTGATCTAGAAGACCAAAGATTTAAGTCAGATCTGAGACTTACTCCTTTATAAATAATACATAGAATTGTATCCTAAATTTTTGAGGTGCAGCTGAGGAAACTTGTAAAAAGGTCGGTCTTGTGCAATGGATAATGTGTGTTTGTACATTATTATGTAGAGGTTAAACTATGACATCTTTTTGATTATATTATAATCTTAAATACTGTAATATTAAATTTAATCAGAAACCAGTAATATAAAATAGGTGAACTGTAATATAGCATGTCATAAATGCAAATAGGTTTGGTAACTTTATGTTATAATTTTGATCAAGCATCTTTCAGTTTCATTATTATTACCAGAATTGTGTTATAGATACTGATTTTAACTCTTCTTATAATCTTAGGTTGTATTCCTACTGATATGAGTTCTTAAGCCAAAGTTTTGTTTTTCATTTTCTGTTATTGTTTTCTTGCACTGTTTTCAGCACAACTTCTCAACATCTTAAAATGTTTGAATGGAAGAGGTAGTTAATGCATTTGACTCATTTTTAGCTACTAGGAAAAAAATGAAAATACTCACCATTCATAAATTCCTTTAAAATGGTTCTGTATTGAAATATGAAATTTTCCTATAGATTCATTCTTGAATTTTGTACTTTTGAAAAGATTCATTTAAGAAACACTCTGAGAGTAGGTGTTTTTTGCTTCCTCCTTTTGTGATATGCAGTAGTATTTTTGGGGGGTATGTTATCTTGAATACATCACTTCAAATAATGTGTTTATTTTTTGCGAGTTCTATTCCTGCAATATTTTGATATGGATAAGGATGGCATATGCATATCTGTAGATATTTGTCTGCATGTATTTGTGATGAACACATGTAGATTAAAGCCATTACTTTCTTCTGTTTATGGAGGAGTTGGTGACATGCTTGATATGACTGCCGGTAACTTTTTGTTAGACTTGACCCATTATGGAAGTTTTTTTTAGTTATGTTATTATAAAAATGTTGATATACGGAGGGAAATCTAAATTGAGTTAGATAAATTAGTTTTAGCAATGAACTTCCAAATGTATGTGCAAAAACTCTGTTTTTACAGCTACTTCAAGTAGAAAAGAGAGAACAAAGGCATATTGGAGAAGTTCAATGAGGCTATTACTTTGGCAAAATTTTGTGTGTCCATTGAACAAAACATGGAAACATGTGAGTTGGCATTTATCAGTATTCCATAATCCAAACACAAGGCGAACTTTTAAATCTGCCGGAGACAATATGCTAACAAGCATTTGTGGCAGGCTGGCAGACTATAATGATTGCAAGCTGGAAAAGGCACTGAACAGTTAAAGTGTTGTTTTGGCTACAGCAACAATAGTGTTAGATGTTACTCTGGCTGCTTTTGAATACATGGCATTACTCAGCTCCCATGAGAAGTGGAGAAACTTGAACATATGCCTTGAAGTTAGGAAATGGATGTATTCTGACGTGTTAACTTGATCGCAGTGGTGTGCTTTGACGATTACTGCTGTACCTAATCTGTATCTAACCTTACTTGCTGACACTTGCTTTTGAATGGTCAGTTGTGCTGGCTTCACAGGATCAACCATTGTGTTTCTCCTTCCTATGTTAGTGCTAGATTCCAGGAGACAAAGAATTTGTATCCTACAGTGCTGTCAGTCTATAGGTGACCTACAGCACCTCTCCTTTCTATGGCTCTTATCTGAACTGTGAAATTTGAATTTAGATTTAGCAATGAATAAAATAGATACAATTTAAGATTCATTACTTTTGGGCTCCCAAAAGAGAGTTAAAGGGCAAATAGTGAAGGGGGAGACTTGATAGAAAGTTGCCTGCAGTTGTGAACAGACATCCTTAATGAAAAAGCATGGTGCTTTTATTGAGAGCTGACTGCTATCAGAAGTCTTTCCTTGTTGAGAGAATGATGTTCACTGATTTTGCTCTAAATCTGTATTCAGATGACACCTATGTCCTTATTAAATTGGCTTGCCAGTTTTAAGTGGGCATGAAGCCATCCTAACAGATGGGTATGACTACAAGCATGCCAGGGAACCAAGAGTAGTGTTTCCTAAGGGAAACAAAACTGGTGTTAAATCTTTATTACCATTTTGGCTGTGCGTATGAGGCAGTCAGGAATGAAGACCGTCTGTGATTTTTGCTGAAAGAGACCCAAATGTCTTTTTTAATGACATTATTGCATTAATGACTTGGGATTTGAATTTCACTTACCTGGTACAGAAGAAATCATTAGATATCTTCTGAAGGAGAATAAAGTGAATAGACAGATTAAGAAAAACCCCAACAACAACAACCTCTCCCCCAAAACAACCCACTTCCCCCAAAAACAAACAAACAAAAAACAACAAAAAAAACAAACCCAAAACACCCAACCTAGATGCAAAAACATCTAACTTGGCTTAATCTTTTACCAGAATGAATCTACCTGTCCTTGTGCAGGAAGATGTTACCAGGGAACTTCTCTCCAAGAAGTGTGTTGGAATTTGGCATTGATAAATATGTAGAACTATGTCTCTTGACAGACTTTGATGAAATACATACAAGATGCTCAAACTGTATGTTGATGTCTTATGTGTTCAAATACAGTTTGGAGCAGCACATGTTTTATTCTGGCTTCTAGAAAAAAAAAACAGAACAGTTGTTTTTTCATGGATTTGAACATTAGGAAAGAGTATATTTCTTTGCTGGCAATCTTACCACATAATTTATCAAGCAAAAAAGCAGATACTACTTAAATAGACATCTATTATCCCCCCACCCTCCATGTCTTTCCCCCATCTGTCTTGAGCTTTCTTGGTCAGGGGTGGGAGATATCTGTAAGTGGATCGGTTAGTCATAGAATCATTTAGGTTGGAAAAGACACTTAAGATCGAGTCCAACCATAAACCTAACCTGCCAAGTACACCACTAAACCGTGTCCCTAAGCACCAAGTCTACATGTCTTTCAAATACTTCCAGGGTTGGTGACTCCACCGCTGTCCTGGGTAGGCTATTACAGTGCTTGATAACCCTTGAGGCAGTTTCTTCTCATCCTGTCACCTGCTATGTGGGAAAAGACTGACACGCACCTTGCTACAACCTCCTTTCAGGTAGCTATAGAGAGCCATAAGCTTCAGCCTCCTTTACTCTGGACTAAACCACCCCAGTTCCCTCAGCTGCTTCTCATGAGACTTGTCCTCTAGACCCTTCACCAGCTTCATTGCTCTTTTTTGGACACACTGCAGCACCTCAATATCTTTCTTGCAGTGACAGGCCCAAAACTGAACACAGTACCTGAGGTGCCCTCTCACCAGGGCCAAGTACAGGGTGATGTTCACTTCCCTACTCTTGCTGGCCACACTATTTCTGATACAGACCAGGATGCTATTTGCCTTCTTGGCCACCTGAGCACACTGCTGGCTCATATTCAGCCAGTTATCAACCAACAGCCCCAGGTCCTTTTCTGCTGGGCAGCTCTCCATTCACTTTTCCACAAGCCTGTATGGTTGCATGGGGTTGTTGTGACACAAGTACAGGACTTGACCTTGTTGAACCTCATACAAGTGGCCTTGGCCCATTGATCAAGCCTGTCCATATCCCTCTGTAGAGCCTTCTTACCCTCAAGCAGATCAACAATGCTGTCCAACTTGGTGTCATCTGCACACTTACTGATGGTGCATTCAGTAATGAGTCCAGATCATCAGATACTACAACAGAAAATTTTACTTTGGCTATTTCTTTTCTTGATTGCTGTCTTCCTTTTTTTTTTTTTTTTTTTTTTTGTCCTTTTCCTTACCTAACGAGTTGTTGATGCTCAAATGAGCACTTTGCACATTTTTCTTACTTAACTTGTGCAGTGGTACCTTAATATTATAATCTGGAATTTATATACCCATTCAATAAACTTTTATCTGTCCCAAGATAATAGGGCAATTTCATATTTTGTATAATGTTCTAGTGAAATGTTTTTAACATTTTTAAAGATGAGGAGGCATGACTACAGTTGTATGTTAATACTAGTCCACCTGTAGGCTCAGGCTGAGACCAGAGCTTCTTTGCTACAAGTGCTGGTCTTTTTCAGTTACTTTGATTGTATGGGTTTATCAGAACATCTTGGAATTGCATCCTCATATGGGATAACTTTATCTTATAAAACCTAATTAATTTCCCTTTTCTAAGATTATTGTCTTTTGTTGAATAATGTCCTGTATTATTTACAAAAGTACATTATCTGAGTTGTTTACCACACACAAAACAAAGTAATTCTCCTGTATTGCCTTAACTAACAAGCTAAGTTTATCTAGGAGTCATTCACAAAATACAGGCATATAGCCTTAACTAAACCAAAATAATTAACTCAAAAAAGTACAATTTGCTTATAAAACTATATTGAACAATTTTCCCATTCATTACAACTGCAAGTTGGGTTTGTTTGGGTTTTTTTTTTTTTAAAAAAGGAAATAATATAGCTAAGGCTGGTTAAAGGACCTTTGAATTTTTATGTAGCTTGACACTTCAACATTGTTCACATCTGAATATGCAATTTAAATAATTGATCAGCCGCATATGTTAAGTTCTTTTAGTAGATTCTGTATATATCAAATATGGATCAAATTTTAATTTATAATGCAAAATATGAGTAATGGGAGTAATGAAGCCTGCAGAGTAATTAGCTCTTAAAACTGGAGGAAATCAATTGTACCTTCTGCCTCAGCTGTCCTGTCAGTAGAATAGGAAAATTTTGTCTACAGAAGCAGCCCTGCTTTCTTAATGTTGCAGTATGGAATGGCTTTATGGAGAAGAAGAATTATGTCAAAGACTTATTTCTTTTACCAAAATACGTGTGTGTGTGTGTGTGTGTGGTTTTAAAATGAGTTGTAGACAACAGTTGGCTTTTTGCATTCTATTAGGAAGAGTTTCAAACGGTCTCTGAAACCCTGGTATGGAGGAGTTTTAAATTCAATGAAGTTTACTTTCACTCCTCTTTAAGGTGTTCAGTGCAACTGGTAACTTCTTATCTCCTCTACGCTTCCTGATTATTAGTCAAGTGGTATCACTGGCATGTGAAGTCAGATGTAATTCAGTGACTAATATACACATAATTCCTACCTTGAAGTCCTAGCTTTTTTTCTATATGAGTAGAAATTTAAATGTACTTTTACTAAAATACAGGATTGCCCCTTGATCAGTGACTTTGTTCAGTGTAGTCTCTTACTTTACATTTGAAATAAAGCTCATTAAATATAGCTTTTATTATGGCTTGTTATCCATTTGCTTCCTGTAACTTTAGAAGTTACCCAAAGTGAAATTTTGTATTTTTTAGCTGTCAGACATTTCAAGGAAGATCTTAACGGCTTAAAAATCCAGCTAGATATTATTTTGGAGGAGTAGGGGGCAATAATTATATTTATCCTGTCAGATGTGAAACTGGTATGCACATATAACATTCCATCCTCTTTGTGAGTGCTGAAAAGCAGCTGAGATGTCACATAATTTGATACTACTTTGAACTTTCATGTGAGCAACCCTGTTAGCTCAGCAGTGCCTGCTGATTTTTTTGAAGTGGAAATGCACTATTTTTAAGAATGATAGTTAAGAGCAAACAGTTGCTGACTAAATTTTTTACACACTGTTGATTTGGGATCTGTATTCCTATGACGTGATTGCAGATTAGTTAAAGGTTGGATGTGTTTGTCTAAATATGTCCATCTTCATGTTGTATTAATTGTAGCTGTTACTGTGTGTATTGTAGAATGTTAGAGTAATAGTTATGCATATTTATAAGAAATGGAGTTGGTACACAGCAGGTTCAGAGCAGAGAACTTGTGACACAAAATACTGCCATATATAGACATAGATATAGCTGCAAATAAGTCTGTGCAGTGTTACACTTTATTGCCTATTATTTGGGTTAGTGTATTGGATCCACAATGCTATAGGAAAGATGGATGAATCATTCCTTCAGCATATCTTGCATGCAGTTAGAGAATCTGAAAAGGAGAACAGAGATGAGGCAGAGTGGGTATCAGAAAAGAGAAACTGAATTTTTGATGTCCCTCAGTGCTTGCTGCATATGTATTTTCATACAGGTTAAATATATGTGAAGTATTTTTTCTTGCCTCTCTGTGGATTCTGTGCAAGCACTACAGACTGAGTTGCCAAGAAATAGGTTCCTCCTATCTGTCTTTAGAGTCATGATTCTGATGTCATCTCTTCTGGTATAAGAAACCTTGATGTGTAAGTCTACGGATGAAAAAAATGACAAGCCCTAAAAATGTAATTATTTGCATGTATAGTTATGTATGTAGAGAAGTATCTTTGTTCCTAACTTTCTGACAGTATCCATTCATTTTTCACAGATTCAAGATCTAGCAGTCTCCTGTAAATTTCTTGTTGTGTGCTGGGACTTGGTATCAGTAGCTGGCTACTATCTTCTGTTTATGACGATCAGCAATTGGTCATTTGCAGTGCAGCAAGCTACCACTATGCTGCCATTAATTAGCAGTTTTTGCAATAAAGAATCATACAATAGTTCAAGGAACCTGAGAATGTGTCTAGTGCAACCTCCCACTCAAAATGGCATCAACTGTGAGGTCAGACCAGGTTGTTCTGGGCTTGCTCTGGTTGGGTCTTGAAAACCTCCAAGGACAGAGACTGGGCAACATGTTTGTTCCGCTGCTTGGTTGTATTCATGAGGAAGAGGTTTTTTCTTATATCCACTCTGAACTGCTTGCTTCAGTTGTGACTCCTTTTTTGTCTGATCCACTTTGAATTCTGTTAAATGCATACTATCTTTCAGTAACAGTCTGGAAATCCACTGCAGTCCCTTTTTAATTTCTTGTTTGCAACTTCATAAGCATGTTCTGTGCATGTATCTTGCTGAGGTGATGTGCAGCTTCTATCTCAGCAGCGTATGGACTGTATGGAGAAGTTAAAAGACCGGCAAATGACTCTTTCAGCCCAACTCTGTGGTGGGAATGTTGTTTTAGAGAAGTGAGTGTTTATACTAGTAGGTTTAGTAGGTATTTACACTGGTACACTTAACAGTCTTTTTTGTAGTCATCATGAAATGGAACTTGGTTAGCAATAAATGTTATGCCCAAAGGAAAAAATATGTTAAATATTTTTTTGAGTAGTCAGAACCTTGATGAATTAATCCTGAATTGATCATACTATGAATTGTTTCCCCCTGAATAAGCCTAGACTGTGGAAGGACAGTTTCCACAGATTACCATAAAAACAGAACTAAAGTTGTTTTCCAGATTTTTCAAAAGTAGGCAGGTAATAATCCAATTTAAAACTTGTACTTACTTGTTGACTGAGTATATAAACCTTTTCTTATTAAAGAATTTCAGCAAGTTTTAAAGGTATTGCATGTAACTTTTAACATTGTTAATGCTGTTTCTTTGTTTTCGTTTAGTTTTGGTCAAGAAGCTAATGACACTATTTTTTTACATTTATAATTAATTATTAGAAGTGGTTCATTTGAGCAAATCAAGAAAGATTTGCTAATTATCAAATTACAGCTCAGTTTCAGAAAACTGTATAATGCTTAATGTCTACAGTTGGTGACTACCTATCTATCAGTATCGATGACTTTTGGAGGGGAGTTTGTGTCCATGGACACAAATCCACACAGCAGTGCTTTAGAGTGCTAGTATGCTCTAGGAAGTGCTTGCTAAGTGCAGCTCTTTGGTTTCTGAATCAGAGTGGCAGTCTGTGACCTACACTAAGTGCAGGAAACTTGTCTGTTTGCAGAATTGGTCACATACGTGAACTCTAAGCTGTGTGAAATAACTTTTTATGCTGCTCTTTGAACAACTCTTGTGTTTGATATGTGTTCTTTAACTGCTGTTTTACTAGTGAGTGTGTCATGTAGTTATTGAGTAAGATTTTTCTTGTAGCTTGGAACAAGGGTTATAGAAAATCAGATAAATAGCTTTTTATTCATGTTCTGGCATTACCAAGAGTGGAGATACTTTCTGAGACAAGAAATTATGCTGCCCCTTAGATGTGAGGCTCGGACAAAGCTTGTGACTTTGTATGGCTTGAAGCTGTTACTTGAAATAAGAATAATCTGCAAGGATGGCTTCTGTTACTTCACCTACAAGATTCAGAAATTTATAATCTACTTCTCATTCTTTTTCTCTTTCTTTCTTACCCTCCTGTCTTCTTGTACTAGCACCCTTATTTGGGGGATTTTGAGCCACTGGCTTGTGTTAAATCACATTGGAAACAGTTTTACTGCATCTCACACTCCACTTGTTTACCACTGAGGATCCTGAATGTGTTCATAAAGGTGTTCTTAATCATGATTAAAAGAAAAAAACCAAAAAAATACATTTTAATTTAAGTTTGCAATAATTAAGAAGTTTTCTAGTTTTGTTCTGTTATTTTTTCAGAAACTGTGATATGTGGTATTGATAGAAAATAGTATCCAGTTGGTGATACAAACATTTTTCCAAAGAGTTAAGACAGACAAGAATTTTAAGCAGTAAGAAATCAGTTGAATGGAAATGAGTAAGAACTTCAGTTCACTGTCTGTGACGTTCTATACAAATTTTATTCTGAGGTGGAACCTTTGAAGCTACATTTAGCTCTGCTTTCTTTCCAGGTTATTTTCATAAATATAACAAATCTTGGAAGCACATGCTTGACATTATTCATGCTGTGCTGTACTCTGTTTAATTACATAGCACTGTACAAGTAACTTGCTACTTAAATTACTCAGTGACATATATCAATTAGATTAGGAAAAAACATCTGTACGTTTTAGTCATAGACAGTGCCTTCATTGAAGTTATTTCAAATTTATGCATTTTGTCCTCACATAATTTACCAAAAGCACCTTTGTATTAAAAAGTCATTGTACATGTGAGATTTAAATGTATTTTACTATTTGTGTCAGCTTCCTTACATTTTAGTAAGGATGAATGTATTCATAGCTCTCACTCTTACAGACTTGATAGGCCTTTCATTAAGTCTTTTCCTTGTCTGCAGTCTTTTATGTATTCTTAGAAGGTATATTTCAAAATAGAACATGGAACAATTCTGTTGCTGTTTGTGTCTTATTTTCAGAAAGAATAATTTGCTAAGTATAGTATTTTTCTTACACTAAAATCTTGTCACTAGTAAAACATAGCTTATTTCCAGATGTTTTGTATGTAAAGTGAATATTTTTTCCCTAAGGGTTTGGGACGAGCTAAAGAGCCTTCAGAACTTGACTGAAACAGACTTATTTTTATCGAGAAGTTGTGTTTTTCATGTATGAGAAATACTGTTGACTTACAAAAATATCAAACAAGTTTCAGAATATCCCTGAGGCATGACTGGAAAATCAGTTGAAAGGGACTGTAGCTGCTAGAGCATGTTGTGTTTCACTGTTTGGACGAGGATTTGTTTGCAAGTAGCATTTGATTTACATTTGTTCTTAAGATAATTTGCTTTCTTTCAGAATGCAGGGACATTCTGCTTCCTGTGATTACAAAAGAGCTGAAGGAATTACTGGAACAGAAGGATGATCAGCAGCTTCAGGTCCAAGAAAAGAAGTACTGTATTGAATTACTCAATAGCATCCTGGAGGTTCTGAGCTGTCAGGACCCTGTAAGTATTGATGATGATGTAGATGGCCAAAGTCTGTAGTAAGCCTGAGCTGATTAGCTAGTAAATTATTGATGCTGATAAATCTCATGTAAAATTTTAATACAAGTCAGTAGTGAATTGAACTTTTATCCTATTTTTCATAAAATTAAGTTAAAGAGCAGTTGAGGTTGTAAGGGTGAAGTACTGGAAACTACACTAGCTTCTTTTATTTCTCAATTTTATAATCTTTAAATAGTCAGCTACTGTAAATCACTATAGTATTATTAAAGATAGCGGGACCGCCTTGTTTTTTTCCTAACAGAGGTTTAGGCTTTTCTAGTTTTGACTGGTAAAGTTCTATGGAATAAATATTGAAATGAATTTGATTATTATGACACCAAGCTGACAGGCTGACATGCCTGAGGGACGGGATGCCATCCAGAGGAAACTGGACAAGCTTGAGAAGTGGGCCCATGTGAACCTCATGAGATTCAACAAGGCCAAGTGCAGGGTCCTGCACCTAGATCGTGGCAGTCCCCCGTGGAGAATAGGACTTTGGGGGTACTAGTGGATGAAAAGCTGGACATGAGCCAGCAATGTGCATTCCTAGTCCAGAACACCAGCCATATCCTGGGATGCATCAAGTGAAATGTGGCCAGCAGGTCGAAGGAGGAGATTCTGACCTGGTGAGACCCCATCTGCAGTGCTGCATCCAGATCTGGAATCCTCAGCACAAGAAAGACATGGACCTGCTGAAGTGGGTCCAGAGGAGGGCCACAAAAATGATTAGAGGGCTGAAGCACCTCTCATATGAGGACAGGCTGAAAGAGTTGGGGCTGTTCAGCCTGGAGAAAAGAAGGTTTCAGGGAGACCTTATTGAGGCCTTTCAATACATGAAAGGGGCTTTTAAGAAAGATGGGGACAAACATTTGGCAGGGCCTATGGTGATAGGCCATAGAGCTGATGGTTTTAAACTAAAAGAGGGTCGATTCAGACAAGATATAAGGAAAAAATAATTAGAGTGGTGAAACACTGGAACAGGTTTCATCTGTTCCACAACAGGTGAACAAAGAGGGAAAAAAAAATAGAGACAAGAAGAATATTTGGTTGATTATTAAAGTTGATATGGGGAGAGATGCACTGTTATTTCGGGTGCATTTAAAATACAAAAAGCCAATGCACTGTATGGTTTTCATGGTATTTAATTGACATAAACCTTAAAGCTCACAGTATGCATATAGGCAAGTGGAGGAGAGGGAAGAGAAAGTGGCTTTGTGTAAGCACCCCAACGAATGTCTTCTGTGCAGCAACTGTCAGGTGTAGTCTTTTTATAAATATGGGACTGTACCAGAATTTTTTTTTTTTTTAAAGAAACACAAACCACAAACAAATTATTCTGTGAATACATTGTTCATTTATAGAATAGTAACTTTTGAAATGCTGTGACAGGCAAGAAGATAATTTAAGCTTGCCTGTGTTGTAGTTGAAGGACACAATAAGACTAAATGGTATTACTAAATAAAAGACTAGATATGAGGAAGGTTTCTATTGCAAGGGATGCTGACCTGTTCCAGGTCAGTCGTAACAGTAGAAAGGAGGAAGACAATGTTGGATGTCTCAGAGGAAAAACAGTCATTAGCAGCTTCTCCTGGGGTGGTATTGGAGCTCAGCCACCTAAAAGATTGTTAAGAAATCACTGTGGCTCCTGTGATTATGGTGTTCTTTCCATACTACGTGTGATGCTAAAGAGGCGCCTTGTTCAGTGTAACTTTGTTTTTTTTTTTCTTTTTTTTCCCTTATTATAAATTCGTTTAGACTTTTTCTTTCTTGAATTGTTGCATGCTAGCTTCCAACATCATCTAGTGATCAGAGTAACGTCAGTGAAATTGTTTAATATAAAGTTATACCCTTCTGCTCAGTATTTTAAAATAATCAAATATCCTTTTGCAGGCAACGTGCCAGGGCTACTTATCATTTGATGTGAGTTGGTGAATATTTGTTATTGGGCTGCAAAGATCACTCAAAACTTGGTGCTGACAGGTGTCTAGTGTAGTCTCAGTCAACCAGATTGGCAGTGAGGCCAAAGAACAGACCATCTTCAGCTTGTGCCCTCACAGAGCTGGAAAGTGAAATGAAGATAACTTTCTTCTTTAATAATTGCATACTTTCTTATTGCAAGCTAAGAATATTGTTGAGCTTCAGACTACCCTGAGAGCCATTGACAGATGTGGAGAACTGTGATACAATTTGCCTCAACTGTCTGTTACCAGGGTGTTGCTATTAAATTATAAGCTACTCAGTTCCTGAAAAAACAGAGTCCCTTGAGTGAGGTATGGGAAGTGACTATTTGAAACAAAAAACAGTTATGGGATAGTTAGGGCTAAAATTGGACTGTGCCACTTGAAATGAGTGTTCCACTGAAATTGCTGGAACTAAGGAGCAGCATGAGCAAGAAGAATTAGTGTCATTCTTTCAATAGGGTGGTTATATTATACAACTTGAACTGTCAATATGTAAAGAATTGGTTTTGTCTTTCTTTTACAAGAGATATGGATTTAATATCAAAACTTTTTTTCATTTACAGGTGTCAACTTATTACCATATTCAAGAAATAATGGTACAGTTATTACGCACAGTGAACAGAAGTGTTATTACAATGGGACGAGAAGATCCCTTAATTGTGAGTAATATTTTAATGTATTTTTAATGCTTTTAAAGTAATTTTATAGTTATCCTGAAAAAAAGTCAATATGATATTTGTGGAGTCCTTGTTTGTGGACTTCAGATTTAGAAAAAAAAGTCTAAAGCTTTATTCTTCTTTTCATTCAACTATGCTAGTCTAGTATCTTTTGAAGTGTAGTTGAGTACTGGGAGATTTGTGCATTCTTTAAAAAAACAAAAACTAAATCTAAAGTTAATTGCTCTTTGCAAAAAAGAAAAATGTTCCAGAAACCTGTAAAAAAGGGCACACTTTAACAAACTGAAAATAGTGTTTCTACTGATCTAAAGTGGAAGTGTCTGAGTAAAATGAAAAAAAAAAAAAGCAAAAAAAAAAGCACTATTCTGAATAGCATGTATAAATAATTGGTGGATGCTGTTTCTCCCAATTTTCCCAAGTGATTTACTTTTTGGTGGGTTAGAGTTGCTATGGAACAGCTGCCATTCCTGGCTCTGCTTTTGGAGGGGGAAGATGATGCCCTTTGCACACAGGGAAAATATCTAGGGATGCGCTGGCACAGAGCATTCACCTGAGATTTTTGTGGAGATTCTACGGTTTTAGAGTTATATTCAAAGACAGATTCTTCAATTTTTTCATATTTAAGTACATCTTATGAGTACTCCTCTTGATTTAG
>NW_010326838.1:37642-45851 GCF_000700745.2 Antrostomus carolinensis | reverse complement strand
AGGAGTTAGGGAACATGCCCTTCAGACTGTGCATTTGAGATGTATATCAATTTTTAGTCTTTAGAGATTTACATTATTCTGCAAAATCATGAGCAACAATAACTTGATTGTTTTGGCCACAAGATGTACATTGTGTGACTTTTAAAATGTACTTTTTTTCCTTGTTAATTTCTGTTGGAAAACCAAAATAACAGTTTTAGATCATTGCCGGTCAGAGCATGCGTGTCTCCTAATGATTAGTCTAATAATTGAGTTCTTCAGAGGAAGTATTTGTAAATAGTGTCTTCAAAGTCCCTGGTGGTAGATCTGCACGTTTCAGAAATCATTAACTGTTTATCAGAACTCCAGTCTTTTTCCCCTCTGTGTGTAACCCTCTGGTGTGAATGCATGGTCATAACAGGAAGAGGTTTTGAACAAAGACCCAGTGAACCTTTCAGTTCTCTACAGTGTTTGAAGATGTTTTCTGTACTTACGAATGTCACGGATGATGTAATCAATCTATTAAGGAGTATTTCTGGATAAAATAAACAGTAAATGAAGAAAAATGAAACTGTAGTAATTCTGCAAGAAAAGATCCTTCTCACTAGGAAACATTAGGAAGTCATTAGTAAACAGGCTGTTTACAGTCAATTGAAATGGCTTGGAAAATCTGTTTTTATTTTTCGTGGTTTTTGTTTGTTTTTCTCTCATCTACTGTAATTTATTCAATTGTTTTTATCTAACAAAATCAAACCCAGTGTGAATTTTGAAATCTGGATGTCTAAATGCTTCTAATGCTCATAAGCATCTATGCAGATGTGTATATTGGGCACTTCAGAGTTTTTTGCAAAGCGGAATCACAATAAATTACTAAGAGTTTTCTAGAGCTGAGGCAAGATCCCTCAACAGAGTAATCTTTTACATGTGAAGAAGTTTTTTGTAATGAACAAAACAGTCTTTTGCATTCAGAAAGAACTGGCAAAATAAGCTTCTTTCACTCTCTGTGTACTACCTTTATTTCATTCAGTTAATTTGCAGGTTTACTTTTAAAAATTCTTGAGAGGGCCAAGCTTATTGAAAGCCTTGAACACTTAATCTTTTAAAAGTTAAGCAGATAGTCGGAAATTATGGCGTTCTGCCGAATGCTTAGATGAGCTAAAGTTGCTAAAGCGTGGTGAACTCTGCAAGTACAGGTGGGACATACGGAATAGCTGCAGTCAGACTATGGAGCTGATGTTATATGGGTAAGAGTGGCATTTCAAATTGGTCTACATGTGTTATTTACTTCCAAGAGAACAGAAGGTTACTCCTCTTTAGATTCTTAAATCTGTTACTATGTTTCTGAATATTGCAAGTATTTTTATTATCTTCTACTGTGTAATTTTCTAGAATTTGAAAAGGGTGTGAAAAACAATGCTAATACTATGTTATAGTAATAAAAAATAATGGTTACAGTTTACCAGACCTGTAATTCCTTGCAAGTTTAAATGTCTTGCACCTGATAGAGTACTGGATTATATTTACCTGAGGTTTTTTGGCTTTCTGGCAGGGATAAGTAGGTTAATTTTCATATTCACGTGTCCTTTTCAGGGTCTTCTAGCTTGTTGACAGAGAAGGAGTAAAAAAGGATTTTGGGTTACACACAGAATCACAGAACGTTGGTGATTGGAAGGGACCTCAAAAGATCATCTAGTCCAATCCCCCTGCCGGAGCAGGAACCTAAATGAAGTTACAGTTGCCTTTATCTTTTCTTGCTACAATGCCAGTTGAATCTAAGGGAAGGTGCTGCTTGGCTCAGCTGGTACCAGCACACTGGGAGTTTTGTTCATGTAATTATTGGAAAGAGTCAGGCTGAAAAGGTGTTGGTGATGGAAAAGTTGTCTCTCTTAAGACTTACTTAAATGCCACCCTTGCCTTCATTGTGATGTTTTGACAGTTGAAGGCTTTAGCAGCTCCTTGGTTATTTTCACTATTTAAAAAAAAAAAAAAAAAAAAAAAAGCCTTGACTGTCAGTAGTAGTAGAAGTGCTTCTAAACTTGTAATAAAGAGAGAGAAGTTTATTGTCTGAAATTGGCTATTCAAGCTTTATCCTGAATACTTTATGAAATTCAGACTTTCAGTTAAGGGCATCATAATGCAGTGAAGTTCTCCTACAGTAATTATAGAAGTAAAACATACAGAAGCATGTGGAATATAGAAGTACTTGTTTTCAGCATTAACTTGGCTAGGCAAACAAAAATATTGTAAATGTACCATATACATTTTAAAGCTTTCCTTTGTTACTCCCAAACTTGATTTTGTTCACAATATCAGTTTAGAATGATGAAAAGAGTGTAGTTATGCTACACAGAAAAGTTTAGACAATGTTTATATAAGATCCTGTGCAAGTAAAGACTTGAAAAGAAAACAGTGTGCTCTTTTGACCAAAGCTACTGTGTATAGCATACTTCTGCAAAAAAAAAAAACCAACACTTTTTGGGGAAATAATGACTGGAGAAGCCATTTTGTATAGCTGCCAAAATTGGAGAACGTGATATATTCAAATATGGACATGGTCTAACTAAAAGTTACAGTTTTTTTATTCAGTATTCAAATTGAAATGCTTTCTCTACCTAGAAAACCTGCAGAATTATTCCATGAAAGACCTATTTAATAAGAAAGACCTATTTCCCTTTAATTTTCTTCTTCCAAAGAGCAATTGTTCACTTCCTTTGTAATCTAAATGTTGTTATTAATTGACTCCTGAATCCCAAGAAAAATATCTCTTTTTATTGCAAAAGAGAACATCACATTCAAAGAACCTAGAAATTTACAAAACATACATTAGATAATACATTTCATTAGGAAGATGTATTGTATCTAAGCTAGCATAATTACTAAGTACTGTGGCTTTTTTGAAAGAGCTATAGCGTACAAAACTATAAAAAGCCCTACATGAACTGCTGTTACAGGACAAAAAGAAATCCATATTTTATTCATACATTCTGAATTTTTAAAGGAAGTTGACTCCATGAAACAGCAATTTCAAATACAGTAATTTTACAATATGGCATGTTCTGTGCAATATTTTATAAATAGCATATTGTAGTTTTCATTTAAATATGTCTCTCAGAGAAGGCTACAATATTTTGTATGCAAGTGCTGTTACATATCTGTGATTTTGGGGTTTTTTGTTGTTGCTTTGTGAGGTTTTTTTTGTTAAAAAAAATTACTTAAGAGTGTGTTTATATTTCTAATGTTTATTTCTTGCTCTGGGAGCTGGTTTTAGGCATTACACTGTTATTCGCTAAATCAAAGAAATTATCTTCTAACAATCTACCAATTTCTATCACTTTTCCAATCTTGGCATTTTAAATTGCATCATGTATATCTATTATTTTTTATTTCCTATATGAATTAATAATTAATTAATAAAATATTGTTAAAATAATAAACAACAAAACAAAAAGCAATGCTTACATATTAAGTTTTCACATAGTTTAGACTCTCCAATTATGTGTCACAAGGCTATTAATTTTTAGGTATTTTTTGTTGCTAGGATATACAAATTTCTATATTAAATCTAAATAAAACATATAGCAACTAAGCAATCTTACCCTCTTGCTGTGGCTGATGTATACCATGACTGACACTTTCCCACTGTTACCTTTTGCTCCATTGTTGTCTTTAAAATTTTATGTAGAAGGCCTATTGTATGTGACATACTGTGGAGAAGACTGGGTATAATCACTGCAATCACTTCTTGCATTTAGTAGGTGACACTTTATTGCGAAACTATGATGCTTATTCTTTTATAGAAATAATTTACTTCTGGCATACTCTTACTTTATTTTCAGTTAAATTATTGCATATTTTTTGTTCATGGTAGTCAAGTTCTGCAAAGAGAATGAGGGAGTTAGGTCTGTGTACTAGATAAGCCTTTTGTATGGATCTTAAATGTATATTTTAGAACTTGGCTGGCTGTTGTTACTACTGCTGACTTTAAAAAATCTCCTTTGTTGTACTGAAGTCCTGAAGTAGAGGACTCTAGGAGCAACCTTTCTGAAGGACAGTGCTTTAGCAACACTAACTTCATATTTTCTTTCAAAGAAAACACATGTCTTGAAGGGAATGAAATTGAAAACACTGGACAGAGGGTAGGCTGAAAGACAAGTGAATGTTCTTTCATTGCAGCATTGGGAGCTGAGAGTTGGCTGGCCTAGATACCTTAAATGTTTTCCTATTGCTGTGTGTGCATGTGTGAAAGATTCAGAGATCTGTGTACATAACCACGTATGGACAATTCATACTTTACTGATTGAGAGAGAACTGGAAAAAAAAAAAAAGTGAGGAATATGGAAAACAAAGGTTAATTTTTGACTGGGAGATTAAAGATTAAAAGTTGTCTACAGTTTTGAATTCCGTCAAGATCAGACATCAAAATATGAAATGTCTAACCATTTAAATAAGTATATTTCAGTTTTTCAGAAGTATTGATGTTTGTTCAGGTCATAGACTTAGAGCCTTACTTATAACTGTCTTTGGTTGGACTTTCTTAAACTAAATAGAGTATTTCTGTTCTTGGATAGTTTAACTGACCCCACAAATTGATTGATGCTATGTAGTGAACCAAAACAGTGTGGTTTGTTTAAATTGAATAATCTGGATCCTTTGAAATATATTGAAGGCATTGTATTCATTATGCTTGCAAAACCAAAATCAGACATCTTAAAATGAGCTTTTTTTGGTGCTTATTAACAAAAAGAAAGACAAAAACATTACTTTCATATAATAACAAACTATTGAAAATCAATTCACTACAGACAGAAACTCACTCATTTTGCTAGCATTACACCTCTTGGTATTGCTTATTATTATGCCTTTACCACATAGGATATTAATCTTAAAATGTTGCTTTAATAAATAAGAAACATTTACACACTAATAAATCCTTCATTATATCAATTATAGAGACTAATGCAAAATAGGAATGCTGTTGGCATGCCAGCATAAGCAGTACATATATTTGATTCTGGTATAATGACATGTTTTGATGTAATAATTTTACCTTTGTTATACCCATAAATTATTACTGAAGAGCTTTTCTGTCTTACTAAAGACATCCTTTTTGCCAGTAAAAATTTGTATATTTTTCAGAAGAAAAGCCTCTAAATAATGATCATTTTGTGCCTGTCATTTCCGTACTGACTGAACTTAATGTGGAAATGCTTTTATAAAACTGTCAGTTCTTTAGAATTTTGATAAATTAAGCCTGCTGCATAGCATCCTCACTTTTAAATGAAGACTAGTTTTGTCAAAAAAAACTTTAGTTCTTTCAGACAAAATTCTTCTGTGCAAAATTATTTTTAATGTGTTTTCAAATGTGAAATTAACCCTAAGAATTCAAGGAATAGAAGTGTAGAAAAAGTGTACAGACATTTTTAACATTGTACAATTAATACAATATGATTTTTAAAAAATAGGATCCAGGGGTTAATCTATTGAATTAGATTTGAACTAATTAACCCGAGTCAATTCTAGGAAAAGGTCTGCAGTACATTCCACTAAACGTAAAATTATTCAGGCTTTACAGTGTGCCCTTTAAACTTTTCCTTTAAACTTAAAGGAAAACCTTTTCCCCACTGCCCCCCATATGAAAGGTAACCAAGTTTTCATGAGCAAAATAATAATATCAATCCTAAACTAGGCTGCATGGGCATATGCCAAGCTAGCTGGTAGCATAACTATTTTTGAAGGAAAGAAATAGCTGCATTGACATCCGATAAAATCTTTCCAGCATATGTAATTTTTTTCATATAAGACAGGTAAGTTCATTAAATATTATATTTTATGATCAATTTGGTATCATGTATTGACTTAAGGCCAAAAAACCACATCTTGTGATATTTTGGTATAGTGATACAGGTCTTAAATGTGTAGTAGTACAGGATGGACAAATTGGGCAAGTGGTTTAGCAAGACAGTAGCCAAAGTGGTTATTCCCCTCAATTCAGCAATGGCATGATGACGTCTGAGGCATCATTCCCCGTTTTAGACTTCCAGGTAGGTGAAAGACATCAACTTACTGGAGCATGGTCCAGAGGGAGACCACCAAGATGACTGTAGGCTGCAGCACATGATATGTGGAGAGAGGCGGTGAAAATTTGATTTGTTCAGTCTTTAAAAGGGCTTACGAGAGAGGTCTTTTTATCTGTCAGTTCTTTCAATTCTTCTTGAAGGTGTATTTGGATAGGGCAAGATGTAGCAGACACAAGTTAGATCATAGGCAATTCAGAGTAGATATTAAGAAAATATTTGGAACAGCTTGTGCTGAGAGGTGGTGGATTCTTGTCTTCAAAACTCAAATTCACCTAATTGAACCTTGCTTGAGTAGGGGCTTAAGACGAGAATTACCAAGATATTTTCTTGTTTTATCATGCTTTTCAGAGAAGTCTGTTAAATAGCTGTAACTTCTAAATGGTTGCTTTTTAAATTGAACCAATGAAAGGACAAAGTAAAACTTAACCTGAAATTCTTTTTTTGGTTAAATATTAGATGACAGCAACAAAAATATTTTGGTGGAGGAGAAATTTGTTTGAATGGCATAAATTCTCCTGAATTTGTTCATGATTACGTGGTTTGTTTAAAGATCAGTGAAGTTCTTTTCTTTTAGTCCATGTTGCTTATAAATAGGAAATGAAGACTGTGTGACATGCTTAGCTTTGTCTACCATTGTTTTTTAAAGTACAGATTTAAGCCTTGTTATTTTTGTAAAGTTGAAAAAAGGTCTTTATAAAGCATATGAAAGTGTCCTTGGAAAAAATGAGAAAGCTTCCTTTTGAAATAAAGAGTTTCTCTTTTGAAATAGTATCTTCATGTGCCTTTATTCAGTGAGATAATGTAAGTTAATTCAATTCTTCCTATTTTTCAGATACTCTAATTAAACATTCTTTTGCTTTGTGATTTTGTAATAGCCCATTTTCAGATCTGTTCTCCCAAACCCCTTTCTGTTCTAGTGTATTTTGAAATGTAAAAATATCTATAAGGAAGTCAAATCCACCAGAAACATTTCCTTTTCACCTTTTTTGTTTTTCTTCTTAACTCCTTTTTCTCAGGAGCTGGGTGATCAGATGGTAGTTTCTGAGGTGAAACTGAAGCTGGATTTTGCTCTGCATGATCCAGCGTTTTCAAAATCTGATGAAATCTTCCTTCTTGTTGTCTGAAGTCGTATTCTACACTATGGAAAAATTAAGATAGTTAAGGTAGTACGCAAGAAATTCCCTCTTTAAGCATCCTTTCCACATGTTTTTTTTTTTTACTTCATTAGAATAATTTGGCATTATTTAGTATTATAGCCTGGTTAAAATACAAGGCTGTATAGGTTGCTGCTTTGAGATTAAGTTCATCTCTTAAAGTTATTTGAGTGAATGCTTTTTCTTTGTGTGAGTTAAGAAGTCCAGCATTGTGCCTAAAACAACAGGACAAAAATTAAGGGAGAAAAAATGACAATGCCTTTCACTGCATGTTATTCAATGGTCAGATTTTGATACTGTAATCTAACTCAGTTGTATGCTTAGCATGAATTCAAAACTCTCACATGCTTCGCTATGGTAAATGTGAATGTTTCCTGCTAGGAGACCTGCTAGGACCAAAAATATATGAAATATCTAAGTGTTTGAGCTAAGTGGTAGTAGTTAACAGAAAGTATAATGTAAATCCTTTTCTCCATTGAAAACCATAATTATTGATGTCAAAGGGCATGGCCAGCAGGTCGAGGCAGGTTCTCCTTCCCCTCTCCTCTTCCCTGATGAGGCCACATCTGGAATACTGTGTCCAATTCTGGGCTCCCCAGTTCAAGAAAGACAGGGAACTTCTAGAGAAAGTCCAGCGGAGGGGCCACAAAGATGATGAGGGACCTGGAGCATCTCCTGTATGAGGAAAGGCTGAGAGAGCTCAGGCTCTTCAGCCTGGAGAAGAGAAGACTGAGGGGGGATCTTATCAATGTCTATAAACACCTGAAGTGTGGGGGCCGAATGGATGGGGCCAGGCTTTTTTTCATTAGTACCTTGTGACAGGACAAAGGGCAATGGGCAAAAACTGGAACACCAGAAGTTCCAGACAAACTTAAGGAAAAACTTCTTTACTGTGAGGGTGTTGGAGCACTGGAACAGGCTGCCCAGAGAGGTTGTGGAGTCTCCATCTCTGGAGATGTTCAAAACCCGCCTGGACACTTTCCTGTGCAACCTGGTGTA
>NW_010326838.1:0-37629 GCF_000700745.2 Antrostomus carolinensis | reverse complement strand
AGGGAACCTGTTTTGGCAGGAGGGTTGGACTAGATGATCTCCTGAGGTCCCCTCCAACCCCCATTTTTGATTCTGTAAAATGAGAGCCAAGATGTTAATTAGTTAAGAGCAGATTTGTGCACACAAATAAAGGTTCAAAAGAATCAATGTGAACAGTGATTAAGCAGTCTGGTGCAGCCAGTACAATTTAACAAAAACAAAGAGGAAAAAACCCTACAATTGAAAACGATGCAGTGCTGTATGATTTTTGTTTAGTTCAATGGTCTTTTTCTGGGCAGGAGGGTAGAAGTTCTATCAATCAGCTATATCTGCAGTGGAGATTTTGGCAGGCAGAGGGTAGAGCAGGAAGAAGCTGGTTGTATTTTTCATAATGCAAGCTCTTTGGGAAGAAAAAGTTGTCATCAGAGGGATGTTGGGATGTCACACTAAGGCCTTGAACCTGATTGGGGCACTGAGTAGAAGAAATCTGTAAATATGCATATCTTGAAACACTATTAATTGTGAATATTTGTATGCATATAGAAATCCATAAATGTTGAATAATATGTTAAAATTAACTAGAAGCTTGTTTCCCTTACAAGTATATAACATAATTATATAACGTTTTTGTTTTTCTAATGAAATAAAGTAACTCAGCTGGCAAAAAGAAAGCAATAGGACAGTTCTAATTTAGAACAACTGGAGAGGGATCTCTGGACAGGAAGCAATAACTAATAAATAAAACAAGTAGAGGAAAGTGATTTAAATGAGAAAATTGATCAGTTTATTGTCTTATTGCTAAAACTGCAACTTAAAACTTTTCAGTAGTCACAGATCACGAGTGCTGGAGATTTAAATGTTCAGTTTATAGCATACGTAAGAATAGCATGTGCTCACATTTCTTTTTTTCTTCTCTTTAAAATTTCTGATTTAATGTTGGAGAGATCATCTCTAGAGCCAAGAGATTCTCTTACCCTTTATTTTTTAAATTTAAACTTGTTTCAATCTCCAAAACCTCTGGAATACTAATATGTATTAATAGCTCTGAAGGGATAAAAATTTTCTAGGAGATATTTCAAATCAGCTTCTTCATTTCATACTGTAATGTCTAACTTAAATACTTGATCTTCACAATATGTGATTGGCAAGTTCATTTTTCACTGAGCTTTCTACAAAAACGAAATTTAAAACAGTACATCAGAAATGTGATAGATATATCAAGGAAAAAGATGCATAGAATCATAAAATGGTTTAGTTGGAAGGGACCTTTAAAGGTCATCTAGTCCAACTCCCTTTAAGTAATTGGCTCATCAACTGCAAAGTCCTTTGAGTAAAGTGTCTGTCACAAAAAAGGAATGAAAAAAAGATTAAATAACAGTATTATAATTTCTCCACTACCTTTGGTTTTAATACATGTTCCTTACCCCTCCAACTGAGGCATAAGATATCATAGGTAAATTTTGACCATGCACTCATCTTCCTCTTCATTCTCTTAGGTCTGCAGTGTATGGCAGTACTGGAAAGGATCTAAAATGGCAAAGTGTGAGCTCCAGCCCTGATTGTGCTACCTTTGTGCAATATGTTACTTAAAAGTCTGTGAAGGGAACAAATGAATCTTATAGAATCTGTAACTGAAGATGTGTGTTTTCTGCCTCATAACTGAGGCTGCAGAGATTGGATAATGTGTTTATAACCTGGTGGAAGCCCTAGGAAATCCCTTACTGAATAGACAAACTACCTGTGCAGTATAACAAAGACTGTACCTGCCAGCTTTTTGGTTGATGGCTGGCAAGCTGAAGACTCTCACAGTGTGTTTGTATAGACATAGCATTTGAAACATGTACAGCTTCTGGAGCATGGTACTTTGGTCATGAGAATTTAAGATAAGCTGAAGTTTAAATTTGGAGTAACATACACTTAAATTGCACTCTCTCAAAATAATAGCAAGTAAACATTTACTGAAGTGAGAAATGTGGGTGTTTTGTTTTTGTTTTGCACATAAACATGAACCGTAGCTATAGCTTACTGGCATTTGGAGAATTGAGTGTTTATCTTTTCCTAGATTTAAATTTATTACAGAAATCTCAGCTTTAGAAATGTAAAACACAAAGGGAATTTCATAATCAGAAACAGCATCAAAATTTTTCAAAGCATGCTAGTAATAATAATGCTGTGAAACATTAGTGGGAATTTTCTATTTGAATTCTCAGGAGTACAGTACCTCTTTCAGATGGTGTTACAAGAATTGTTTTCTACTTGGGAAAACAAACCACCTCACACATACCACTTGGTCTTTTGTTAAAAAAAAAAAGGATTGGTAATAATTGGGACCTTTTATAGCTGTGAGCAAACATTGTGTTGTACGTTTGTGAGAGATACAAAGAAAATATAAAATGGTGTGAAGGAGTGAGGTACCTGTAAATGATGCATGCGGTGTTCTGACAGGTGCTGCAGTTGTTGAGGTCTTGACCAGTGTGATAGAAGTTGCGCCTGTAATAGACAGTAGTTCATGTAATGTGTATTTATAGAAACATTAACAGATCTCTGAATCTTTCATGAAGTAAAAGTAATTCTGTTCACTACTTCTGTTATCCTTACTAAAAATTAGAGTGTCTAAGTTAGAAAACTGCTTTAAAAACCCAAACCCTATGTTGATTTGTATTTTTCCTACCTCATGCTGGTTATGATTTTGATTGGTTATTGCATGAATACTTGTTATGAAAACACTTAGACATGGAACTGAACACACTTAAGGTGTATCTATGTATGTCCATGCTTTTGGTGAAGCAATCTGATCTCTACCCTTATGCCTTTTCATATTTCCTCACTTCAGTATAAACAAGTCAGATTTTTACTGCTGATAATATACAAGTTTGAGTGTTGAGAAAACAAGAAAAGTGACTTTCATACTTAACACCAACTACAGTTTAATTATTTTTATGATGGAGAGATCTGCATTATAACAGTTTGAGATTGGTGGCTCATTACATCTGAAAAATGCTTAAAACTTACATTTAATGAGTTTTATTTGGGGTAGGCGAGTTCAGTTGGTACCAAAATAATTTTCTGATTGCTTTCGGAATTTGAGGTTCTTCACATGTGTTGTGCTACCTCAACAAGTACTTGACATGTTCAGTTTTGCTGCTAGATAATTCTAGCAAGATGGATTGAAGCTTATCATTAAATCTCAGTGTGAAACTTAAAAGATATTTGGCAAAATTTTTGGTTTTGACTGTGTTTTAACTAAACAGAAACAGACTGTAAATATTGCTGAATAATCTGACTGTGCTTCACTGCAAGTTACCCTTTGTAGTGGTCACATTTGCAAACATAACTGAAACTTGTCCACTCTGTTGTACATAAGTACCTGCAGGGAAGGAGGCGTGCATATTTTTTTCAGTAATTTTCTAAAGAACCATAGTTGAGTGGAGGTTATATGAAATATACTATAGAGAAGTGATTGCTTAAGATATTTGGATTTTTCTCGCCGAGCCCTGCCTCGAATCTTGCTTTTGAACTGAACTTTTGGATTTTGGTGTTTTATATATGTTTTTGCAGTTTTGTTATCAGTATGTCTACGTGGATCTTGTCTGCTGTGTCTAGGCTATTACAAAGTTGGTGCTAGAAAATCATATGGGCTTTTTCGGATACAGAAAAATTACGAAGAACAACTCTCTGAGAGAGGATATTTGGGGCTGAATTATATGGGAAAAATGTTGCACAGAATAAAAATTTATGCAGGCACAGTGGAAACTAACAGAAGTATTTTCATGCTAAGAGCCAGATGGACATTACTGATTAATGTTTCCAGATAAAAAGGTAATCTGTACAAAGTAAAATTACATGCTAAATTGATTTATTTTCATTTTCAAAATTAGTATAAATTTGTATTTGGAGTGTGAGTTGGAGAATTATTTGTCAGAGATTCAAAAAGGTAATTTCAATTCCCAGATAAAATACTTTGAGAAAGAAAGAGTTCTTCAATATAAATTTATTTTTTCTTCAGAAGTTTTAAGAAAACTGATGCGTATAAAATTGTGGTTTCAGTTAGTTATATCCTGGCAGTTTTTGCACAGCCCTACAAACCTTTTTTGTCCACATGGGAACAAGTGCAAAATCCTGGTACTGACTCACCTGAGCAAGTCACTATCACGTTCTGTGCTATTTTTGTACAATTGAACCTACATAGAAATATCAATGCAACCTGCTTACTGTGATGTTTTGCAGTTTGTGGAAATGTGGAAGACTATCAGTTATTCCTTAATTGTAGTCAGTAAATACTATTGATACACGTGATCCAATTTTAAAACAAAGGATGCAATTTTACACACAAACCAGTTGTTCATAAATGATTATTCTAGATGCCTAAGCTAGGGGTGCTAAGTATAAAAGTAAATGTGTGATAACATAGACTTAATATTGTTTTATCTTTAAAAAATAAAATAAAACAGAACCTTTATTTTCCTGATACTTTGAAAGATTTATTTGTGGGGTTTTTGAAGAAAAAATTATTTAAGGGATATACTACATTATCATGAAACAGAACTTCCAAATGTACCCTAAGATGCATTTAGTAGGTGCTGCTGTTAAATGGTTTGGAAAGCATTATTAGGATATTCTAAAATCTGCTTTGAGCATAGAAATAGTTAAAATTGTATTTTAACCTTGTCCTACAAAAGTGTCCAATCTTAGACATTAGTTGCATTTATAGTATTACTGTTATTTCTAATGCATAAATAGGTTACATAAATAATAGGCTACATAAATAATGCTTGCAGCCTTGGCTAATAGTCACTATGAGAGCATACTAAAAATAAATACAGCACTTTTATGATAGTGCAGAAAGAAGTCATTCTAAAATCAGAGAGTCCGAAGTGAGTTCTTGCTAATGATCTTTACATGCTGTGTGTTCATAGCTTTAATCCCTTTTAAGCACCTTCTTCCCCCTCCTGTGAAGTCTTCCTGACATATTGAAGCTCTTGAGTCTTGATGTTTACCTGGCATTGTGCCTTTTCCTGTTCTTAAGGCATTCCCTTTAAGCAGCTGTGTTGTTTGTGGTATCATGAAGTGTAACTAGCAGTGTGGTCCCCAAATATCTGCAGGTGGTATGCTTTAGCCACTAATACTTCTGCTTGCTTAGGAAGGCCGTAGTAATTTTTTGAACAGGAGCAGCTTTTTACTGATATAAACCGTTTTGGCAATAGGCTGCCTTGGCACTAAATGGGCATCTGACCTTGCTAGTAAAAGATAGTTGGCTTGCCGTGAGTTTCGATTATATGGTAGTATGTTAGACTGTTGGGTTTTGTTCTGCTACATACAGATTTTAGCTAGGTGGTGACTGCCAACTCTAAGGTGTCAGTGGCTTTATATCTGACACTATAAATCTAAACTAAAAAAAGGGAGTTGTTAAACTGTCTCACACTGGGTTTAGTAAAGGCACTGTCAGCTAAAGCCAAACTTCTAAAGAGATTTGCTTCTCTGCTGAGACCCAAATACCAGAAAAAGGGCATAAGATACTGTTTTTGCAAACTCATCTTTAAATATTGCAGGAAAGATTTTTTTTTTTTTTCCTAAGAGCAAAGGTTAAAAGAATGCTAACATCTACTTTACATTTCTGATTAATTACTAATATTAAAATGCACCATACCCTTCACTGAGGGCTCTGGATTTTTCCAGGTCTTGGATTACATTCAAAAGGACTTTAATCTTCTCCTGGTTTGACTGCAAGGATTCTTCTACAGACTGTAGCCTGCCTTGTAGGGCACAGAGTTCACCATGTGCCAAATGAATTTGATTTATTTCACTAATCTCTTTGTTTTGTGGCTTTATTTCATTCCTTGGCAGATAAGACTTTATGTGAAATCCTTCTAAACAGCTGTTACACTGGGAAACATCTGACTGGGTAGAATTTTTCTTGATTTCAGTATTACATGACAGATCACATTTTGATATATTACTGCTGGTCAGTGACATTGTTGTGTGATCATCATTTGTTAATGTCACACAGCTGATATCTGTTTTCTGCTCTCCTGCCTGTTGATAGTCTCTGAGGAAACAAGGAGATGAACTGTGATTTGATGGAGGTGATAATGGAGTGGTTTTCTTACTGCTTGCATCTTTAGCTACAAGCATCTCAGAATCACTTTTATCTCCTTCACAAGAGTCAGAATGAGGTTTGTATTCACTGCAGTTAGAGTTGCTTAGGCAAGAGTATGCTTTTTCACAATTAGATGACAGCGTGCTGTTTTCATTTTTTTTATTGCTATTTATGACAGTAGAAGAATGCAGTGAACTGCTTAAATTCATGGTCGTGTCTGGTGTATCCATAAAAACATTGCTGTCTTGTGGAAAACTCACATGTATGTATTCAGGCACCTGTGTAGAAACAGTTGTCTTCTCTGATGCTGAGAAATCATCTGAGTGGATAGGTCCATTGCTTTGTGCTTTTGATTGACTTAAATGATGATCCATCTCACTATTCCTAAACCCATCTTCCAAATGGTTAGTTATTCTTAAATAACAGAGATCAGAAGACATAATGTCGTGTTCAGAAAGGTCGCCATTTACTTGGATAGAATTTGCAGGCTCAGTTGGCATTTCTGTTAGTGATTTGCTTACTGTCAGCTTTTTCTTTTTAAAAATGGGGAAGTGTTTCCTGAGGCGAGGAGATGTTTGTATGGCAATATTCCGAAGCCCCTTCTGAGCCCTTGGAAAAGTTGGAGATTGATGTAGCAAAAAATTGTTATCCCTAAATACTTCTGTTTTTCCAGTTGTAAATGCTATATCTTGTGCAGGATTAGTACCCAGGTCCATCTTTGTGTTCACACCATCATCCTTGAATCGAACTTGCTGAGATTTGGTTCTGCGGTGGTGTGGCCGTCTCATAAAATCGACTGAATCCAGACTGTTCCTTTTCAATAGCACTGGACGCATTTTCATGTTTTGCTGGGCCATTGAATCACAATTTAAAGTCTCTAAGTAGCGTGTTTCTTTGCGACCCATTTCATTTGTCATTTGAATTGTATATTAAGGTTGTTCCTAAGATGTAAATGAATACCTTACACCTGCAGAAGGTAAGCTTTTCATTCTTCTTGTTGTTATTATGTATACTTCTAACTGACATGCTCTCTTGCAAATTTAATTGCTGGTTAGACAAAATACTAAGATAAAGAAATTAAATGTCAAATTTAAGGAAAGATTTGTTGTAGCTAGGGAATGCATAAATTTTTGTGTTCTGAAGCTAACATGATCATACTACAAAATTGCAACAGGCCGTTAATGCTTACAGTTAACTAATTTAAAGGTAGGGTTGAATCTATGGCTTTCCTGATGGCTGTCATTTGACAGTCAGCTCTCCATTAGTCATCCAGCTTTTTTTACAACGCATCAGTCATATATTTTATGTGCATGTTGTCTAAACAAGTAGCATAATAACTTTTGGGGGCATTTTCATTTCTAAAGCATAGTTTTACAGATGGAAAATATCCATTGATACCAAACTTAATTGCTTTCTTTAGAGAGACCTTTTCTTTTTCAGACATCTTTTTAATGTTGCAAATGAAACTAATCTTCCCAAACAGTTAAGCAGAATGTAACCACTTCTGACCAGGCAAAAATACAACAGCCAGTGGCTTTTAGTGAGAGAAGTTATTGATGTGTAGTTGTTACTTCAGTTCATGCAAATACAAGGCAAATCGTATCCCAGGGACTGGTTCATTTGGGGAAGCTGTGTAAATACTTTGGCATCAGAAGAGTGGTCCAGACTGAATAATCAGCAAACGCAGAATAACAGGAAAAGCTTCCTGAAAGTAAAAAGACAACAGTTGTAGATGAACAAACTGCCAAACACTGTAATTCTCTTCTGCTGTCTCCTAACAACTTTTCACCTCCTGTGGTTTTTTTGACTTTGGCAGTGAGGTACTTGTATAGACACTAAAAAATGTTTTACAATTTTGAAGTGCCTAAGGTTTTATTCATATGAAATAGAAAACACCAAAAATGGATATAAAATATACAGAGTAGTAATTTTCTCTTTGTGATCAGTACTTACGTGCAGGCCTGAATCTGGCCCCAAATATAAATCTTAAAACTTAAGTCTTCAGATTTGAAAATGTCTGTTAAGTCTTGTTATGGATGAAATATATAAAAACCTGAACAATACGAATGTAAGTTCTTAATTTGAAGGCAAGTTGAGGTTTTAAAAACACAAAGTTGGTAGTTTTTTGTTGGGTTTTTTTTGTTTGTTTGTTTGGTTGGGTTTTTTAGACTTGCTCATTTCAAAGTGTTCAGATTTTAGTACAACTCTTGGTCAAGGAAAAATAGATTTATTTTAAAATGCAATTGATGCAAATAGAACCTTTTCTGGGGAGATGAAATATCTTTCCAGCACAGTATTAATTATTCGGGAATCAAGACTGAAATTGGCTGCACGTATGTGTAAAGTGTTCTACTCAGTTTGCATGCAGGAGACTGGCCTGTAAAGCTGTGATTTGTCACATTTGTCCTGAGCTCATAATGAAAAAACAAATATTAAACATTTTGAGTGACCACTAAAACTTATACTTCTGAAAAAAGGTTAGGACAATAATATAGTCGTAATGAGCATGTGTTAAATTAGGAAGACTGGAGGAAAGTAAGAGAACATATTTTCATATGGAGCCAGCTTTTATAAAAATTTTACTTGCAAGTATTTTAGTCTTTTTCAAGTGTAATGTAACCACTAATCTCTTTTTCTACCCCAAAAAATGGTTTTATATTTGTACCCCCCAAAAGTAATCTGTGTGTTAGACTTCCTCACAAATGTGAATTCTCCTACCCAAATCATACTGGAATCATCTGAGCCAGAATTTGGTACATGCAATGACTAGTGCTGGACTAGTAGCACATTTTAAGTCCCGAATTTTAAAACTCACTCAGGAGATTTACCTGTCTGTAAAATATCTTTCCTGTATTTTTAGCAAGTTATGTTAAATCTGAAACCAGCTGCTAGAACAGAATAGGAATAAAAGGAGAATTTTTTGCAAAATATTGGGAAATGTTCTATGGGATTCTTAATAATCCAACATAGTTTGCTTTTAAGATTACAGTGATTTTTTTAAGACTGAGGCTAAATTCCCAGCATAGTGTTAATTTACTATTGATCCTGTTCTCTATTAATTCACTGGTTGTTTCATTAGCCTTACTACTTCCAATATCTTAGTATACCTTTTATTTAAGCATTGCACAAACTCTACCATATTTAATTTAGAAGAATTGATGAGATGGGTGCAGTGGGAAAGATCCCAAACTGTTATGTAGCCTCATGTAACATTTAGGCAATGTAATATAATTTAAGCAAAGTAATGATGTGATATTATTCTATTACTAAGTTATAGCAGAAAATGAGTGTTGGATGATTTCACTGCAGAGGGAAATGTTGCATAAGGTATCAAGGAAACAAATATGTACATTAATACCAAATTTTACTTTCATGATATACTAGCATTAAGTTGCTTAAATCACTGTGCTGCTTGTTCACTGGACACAAGTATACACAATAAACAAGTCAACAGTTTCTGCAAATAAAGTTTCAGTGCCAAGTTCTGAATTCTCATATCATCCACTAATTACTGGAGGCTTTTTACAGTTTTGTTTGAGAATTTATCCAAATATTGCAGTAGCATTCTCCACTTCCCATCACAGCTGCTGTGCTCCAGGCAGATGGACTACTTTAAAAGTTATACTTGCCCAATTAAATTCAGAAAGAAGCTTTAGAAATCTAATCCTTTGTGTTTTAAACACAAGTAAAAAGCCCTTAAGGGTTTTAGGAGAGCTCTCTAGTTTGGCTATAGAGACATGTGAGCTAGATTCTTGCATTCTTAATTTGCAAATTGTTACTTTCTCTCTGTGTGATTTTTAGCTACCTTGGCATCCACTAGTCTGGGGTTCATATGAATTGTAATGAAAGTTTTGATGCTGTTATCTATATTAAATCAAGCTGAAATAAAAAAAAAATATCAATAGGAATGTTAAAATATTTGGATGGAAAACCCAAACTACTGAATTTCAATGAGGTATAGCTGTATGTTTAGATTATCAAATCGGTGTAACATTGCTAATTACTAAGTTTAAATAAATTTTCTCTTGTCCAGGATATAATTCCTCATTTTTTCTGGCACAGCAATTTGTAAGTTTTGTTTTGTTCATTTGTCACATTGACTGAAGTATGAAAGATTCTAAGGATCTGTTTTATAGAAATATATTAATTTAACTTGTGTCACTTCTAACAAAAAGTATTTGTCAGTTTGAAATTTGTCTTGTAATAATAACAGTTTTAGTAGGATAAATTTACTGGGATTTAATGTCTGCCAGGATTCCATGACCTTGCATCCTCCCTATCCCTTTCCTGGGCAGCTGCTCATCAGCCCTGAGGAAATGCCTTGTGCCTTGGTTGTTTTGCTTAACTAGCTCTGTGGACTTGCTCCAATCTCTTAATTCACTGGTAGTTAAACAAATGGCCTATCAGGTGTTAATGTTATTTTGAAATGGCTCCTCTTTTTAGTGGTTTACACGTGTGAATCTGACTGAGAGATATCATTGCATTTTTTTCTGGTTTTCCAGCCTCAAGACTGTGTTTTTGAGTCCTTAGAAATGCACACACAGTTTAGTTAGCCACCTAGGCAGAGGAAATTTGACCACAAGTTTTTTGACCTTTGTTTTTTTTATAATGATTCTTCGATCTTTCCTGCCTCTGCCTTCCGGTTTTCTTGAAGTGAGTCAAACACATTTTTTGTTTCATATGCCCGTTTAATGACTGAAGCTATGGGTACGGGAGTGCAGCTGGTAGGCGTAAGTGGAGATCATGGGAAATTGCATGAAGTGAAAGTGTGTAGTGAAGGGCAGTGGGGATTTTGGAAGAGTGCAGAGGTGTGATTGTGGTGGTTCTGGAGGTTTTCTGCATTTTGTGGAAAAAGTTAAATATTTTGCATGGTTTTCAAACCTATTCAGTTGCGGTTTGACACCTTAATTTTCCATTTCACTGGTTTGCTCAAAAAAAAAAAAAAGTAGTGTTTTTCCCTGTAGTTAAAGGGTGACACATATTTCTACTATTTTGCTCTTCTTTTATGCATGTGTTAGAGCCAGTATTTCTTAAAAAAACAAGTTTGGACTGACCTTCTTCAATAAATGAATAAAGTCACTAGGCTGAAAGCATTTTTGTGAGAGGTTTCAACAGGAAGATGATTAGTATAATTTACCTTGTACTTTTGAGCATCAGCACTTTAAAATTCCTGATTCACTCTAAATTTTTGCCACTTCCAGATGATCTGTCTACTAAAGATTAAACAGCAGATGAATTCAAGCATTATAGATACAATGATAGCTGATAGAGCTGTAATAACTGTAATATAATATATTCATACTGAGTAGTTTTGTCATGTCTGATTGATGTTTTATCCTGTATAACAGATTTTCTATGATGTGCAGCTAGATGGACATTTTCATTTTAGAGTGTCATGTTGATTTATTTAATTATGGTTTGTGTTTGAGAATAAACTGTTTCCTAGGTGGGAGAATCATGATCCTCAGTTTCTAAGAAATTGGTGTGACTGTTACTTTCCCCTCATGTAAATATCTCTGATGTTCCAAAACTATTGGCGGGACAAAAGGCTGCATGTGTTGCTGTTCTAAACTGTGTCCTTGTTAATGGCTGGAGGATAGACTAAACACTGCAGAGGACTCATTCCATATGCAGGTTCAACCCTGCCCTTCAAAGAGAAAAATCAGTGTCTGAAATGAAACTTTTTTGATTAACAAATATGAATTCAAGCTTTAAGTATATCGGTTTGGATGTCAGTTGTCTTCACATTCATTTTCAATCTCTGTCGGGAACTTTGAGCGATAGATGTTGGCCAAGCTGTTTAATTTAGTTGTATCTCTGCTTTTTATAAAACTCGTGTTGGCTTTTTTCCTCAAAATAAGGTGAGATTTCGAGGATAAGTTTAAATATGCTTCTGAAATCCCTGCAGAGTAAAGTGAAACATACATCACCAGATAACATGAAGAGCTAGACATTAAAGCCATTGGAATTGGATGATGCTAAAAATTATCTCCCTTCCAGTTTTCCTGCCCTTTTGTCACAATTATACAACCTCAGCTGTACTGCATTGTGTTCCCCTTGTCCCCAAGCCTAAATGTAAACAAGAGTTTGAACTTGATTGTCTTTGTTCGCCCTCCATCCACAGACATAAATCAAGTTTAGATGCTTTGCTTTCTTTCTTCTTTTCAGTGCAGTGCAAGTTTTAAAACATGCATGTTGGCAAAAATATGATGAGACAGATTGCTACATATTTTTCTATTCAGATGTAAAACTTACAGCTTATCCAGTGTTCAGGTGATCTTTAAAAAAATCTAAAAGTATTAAGCAATTTAATAATTTAGTGGTTCTGTTATTATCCAAGTTTTTCTTTGTTCAGTATTCTCTCAAAGGTAACCTCTAAAGCAACAATCACAGTAGGTCATTATAGAATGGTTTATAATTAATGTCTTGCATTTTTATAACCTAAGAAACCTCAGTGGAGTTTACAGTCCTATTTTCTGCAAACTCCTAAGTTCAGTAAGGTCAGAAAGGAATTCATTACTATCTGGTGGACTGCAGAATGGTTTTTAATAGTTTCACCTTTAATTTAAGGTAATCTTTATGCTTATAGCAGGCTCTTTTATAGTAGCCTTGGGTTATTGAGAGATTTTGAGAGTCTGGAATAGAATGATAATAGAATAGTAGAATACCATTGTATAACCAACTTGTAGCATTCTCTTGATGTAAGTAGCTTTAAAGATAGAATAAATAAGGCTCATACTTCATTGAAAACCTTCTACCTTTTTGCATCATGAAAGCATTCCTATGTTCTTCTCATCCCAAAATGTCTTTTGAATATTTTTGAAAAATTATTCATTTTCACTATTTAATTAATCAGTGACAGATTATTTTAAAACGCGGTTTGTAACCTTATCAATCCATACTGCTAGGTTAATGTTTTGGGGAAAAATAAAAGTTGTAACTGAAGTTTACATTTTATGAGGAAAAAAGTTCAAATTGGTTATGAATTGGTTTTTCCTCTACATATTTTCCTGCATTGTCTCAGATTGCAGGGTGTTTTCTAATGTTATCATAGACTTATTTTGGCTTGAAGCTGGATTTGGATTTTTGTCAGGTTAAGTTAGAATAACACCTCAGCTATTCTTGCTATCTGAACCATTCCACATCCAGTTAGATGCTTTTACAGCATCTGTGGCATGGTTCCACTCCACTCATTTCATGAGTGTCTTCACAACTCCCTAGGCTTCCCTAGTCTTACTAGCAATGGAACATTTCCAGACTATGGAGCTGGTAAATGGGCTGCTGTTGGTTTCACTGCAAATCTGTGGGTCTGGAGTTTGTGCCATGTCTGCATTTGAAAAAGGTGGTATTTAATTCTAATGTTCAATTGACAGCTGTAGCTGCAATATGGACACTGCAATTAGGTGCTTGCGTTTGGCACTTTCACCAGTTAGTTTTACATTATTACTTGTAGCAGTCCTTTAAGAGTCCAAGTCAGTCTTAAAAGTACCCCCATGAAGTGCTGAAGTGCATATGAGAAATGAAGTTGTGAACCATGATCACCATCATATGTAATGATTGGATTTCTTGGGCCCAGACCACTGAATATCTCTTCAGATAGATGTTATTAGCCACTGAGGTGCATAGCATGCTGTTCAGGTCAGCCTAACAGTTCTGTTGGATATTTTTACTCCAGAATTTGCTGGGGTGGTACTACTGGTTTCTGTTATATCTAAGAACTCTTCTACTGGTTGTCAAAAGGGTTTGTGACAAAGTACAGACAAAAACACATCCCACTTTACAGTTATCTGATGTGCCAGTTCTGGTCTTTAGGACACTGACACAATTAGGAATTGAATTATTTTAATAGTTATTAATAATAAACAAACTGAACTTTGTCCTTCAAATTTTTATTAGGATCTGCAAAAGTCTGTTCTGAATACTCCATAGTTTTTTTTTTTTTTCTTTTCTTTCAAGGTTTCCTTTACTAGTTTATTCATTATGATGTTACTGAAGTACAGCTGTTTCTATTATATGCTTTGGTTTGTTTTTTGGATTTAACTATTATAATTGACTTGTATAGTACTTGCCCCACTAATAATGTTCATTTAAAAACAGATTATGAGAGTCCTCTAACTAATTATTTATTTTGTTTCATTTCACTATTTGAATCTGTGCTGCCAAGTATCCTCTACTTCACTGGACCAAGTTTTGGTACAATCTTAGTCCTCTGTTTCCATCTGTGTACCGTGCTTTTATGCCTAGCAGGTGGGCAAAGAGGTAGCTGTTGGGTGAGTCCTCACTGGATCATGGAGGATCCAGTCAAGCACTGAAGACACAACCACAGATTTCTGCTGATTCAAGTTTGTTTCTCCCTGGTCAGAACAGAGTGGTGAAAAAGCGTCTGTTGTCAGGAGGTATCTTTCTAACATAAGTAGAAACTGGGTAAGTATCTTGGAGCTTTTAAAAAGCATAAAGGAAGTGTGAAAAGGAATAAAAGGCAAAGTCAGAGACAATTTTTTTGGCTTCCTTTTGTCTTGCTCTACATGAAAGCTTCACTTTTTAAAAATCTTGCATCAAAAGCTAGTACATCGTTTGCCTTTACAGGAAAAGTAGTGCACACTCCCAAACCCTGCAAAATCCAGCCAAGTACAGCTTAATTTTCCTTGATGTAACTTCTTTAAATATAGTGTGAAGTTTTATGTTTCTGCAGTGATTTTATTCACAATACCTCAGCTAATCTAATCTTTAAAAAGATGGGTATATTTATTCAGTTGGAGCTTCAGGCTTAACTTCAAAATGGCAAAGTTCTGAAATGGCAAGATTTTAATGTTCAGAAGACTTACATAGTATCTTTCTGACAGCTTAGTTAGACACTCTAAACTATATTACTTTTTTCCTGCCTTTTGAACATACTGTATAAGCGGTATCTACTGAACAAAAACAGTCACCAGCTTTATGTACTAATGTTAACATGAAACACTGTAATTATTTTCCAGTGATGACTTTTCTTCAACTTGCAAATGTCCAAAACTTGTTGAGGATGTCAGGGACTCGCGTTCTTCCTTTTATTGAAGCTAACATTCAGAGGCAGCACATGGTAATCACAGGTATTTGTTGGCAGTAACAGACAGAGCAAGGGCAGTCTGTCATGCAGTGAGTGGCTTGGTATGCAAATCTTGATGATTTCACTAAATTTTCTTACAGAATCTCATTGTTTCTGAAACAAAAGGTTTTTCTCTTTTGAAAAAACCCTTTAAGACTAGAAGGAAAAAATTTTGGCAAACATATTTTAGACAGTGTTTCTTGTAGAAGGGAATGGATGGGAATGTACTGAAAGTTAAAGATGAACTGCAAGGAGGTTACTGAAGGGAATATTTTCAGATGAAAATGGATGAATGATGCAGAGTCTATAAAGTAAAAAACAATCCCCCAAAAGTGCAAATTTTCAGTTTACTGTGATACACAGGAAAAGCTGACAGAGAAAAGAAAGGTGAAGCTGCTGAGAGAGATTTTTAAATGGCCTCTGTGTGCAGGGACCAGTCGTTGATCACAACAAGGAGTCATTGCTTTGGGTCCCACCTAATGAAGCAAAAAGCTATTTATGAAGGTAACCATTTATTATAAGAGACAAAATAATTTGTGTAGCATAGTTTGGTATCTAGAGTCTTCTTCAGTGTACAGGTTGTCTTCTGTACTATTCTTCTATTACTTATTCTCATTGACCAGTACACAGAATAATGTCCTGTTCCAATTGTGTGCACAGAAGAGTTCTGTGTATGTTCCCGTACGTGTTCAGATGTTCCCTACTGCAGGGGTTTTGGTAACGCCGAAGGAACCTTGCTTCAGCACCTAAGAAATGAGAACCTAAGAAGAAGATATGAACTTTTTTGCAAATCCTGCTAGCAGGTTTTGTGAACCACCTCAAGGTGGGATGAAGGTGAATGGAGAGGAGGATCTAACACAGATAAGTAATACAGGGTAGGATGTAAGCTTCTGACTTCAGAGAAGGAATATTTCAGTGAGGGAAGAGATTACGGGATTTTATCTCTGAGTGATATTACAGCAAGATTTGAAAATTACTTTAAGTTGGTGAGACTGGGTGGAGAAGGTGGTGCATTATTTACTGCAGCAGAAAAATGTACTTAGCTAAGCAAGTTTTAGGGATGCAAAATTGAGTGTGATTTGGCTATACTTGAGATGATGCAATGCCATTCTTCATGAAGTGCTGAAGATGCACTGAAAGATAAAATAATGATGATCTTAGTTCTGAATATTATTTTCAGAACTATGGTACTTGAAATTCCTTTGTTCTGCTCTAATGAAAATAAAAGTTCAACCATCTCCTTTGAAGAGACATTACATTCTATTGGCTGCCTCAGAAAAAAAGGCTTCATGGATTAGGAAATGTTCCTATCTCAATATTTCTTTTGAGCATATATTGGAAATTGTTAATACAAGGTTTACTGTCAGGAGATAAGATACAACATATACATATTTCTTATATGAATGAATTCAGTCACATATATAGAGAGTACACAAGTCCGATTTTTTTTTTTTTTTTTTTTTCAAATTTTAGTTTGCAAATACAAGTGTACTTAAAACTGAGAAATTTCTCTTGAAGAAATGCTTGAGTGCCTACAGGGAGATGGAAGTTATCCAATGTGACAGGTTGGTGAGCTGGAAAGTGTCCAAATATCTGGTGCATAACATAAAATTTCAGTGTTCATTCTCATATAAATCTGATATTCTGCTATTTTCTTGGTGGTTGAAAAAATACTGGGCAGTACCTGATATATGTGTAAAAGTATGCATACATATTACACCTTAGGTTACTGTAAATTTATGTTCAGGCTTTATGAAATGTTAACATACCTATATCTACGTGTTGGTATATAGGTAGCCTGTGCTTAGGCAGATATACACATCTGTGTGTATGAGAGCACATGCTGCTTTGCAGGCCTTAGCAGTTTCATTGCAAATGTAATCATGAAACTTACCTTTTGAACTGTCTTTTTGGTTGTCTGGTTGTAAGAAGTATGCTTGTAATAACAACCAAACTTAATGTTTTTCCTGAGTAGCAAACTTCAAAGGAAAATTTACACGGTTCTTGTGGTGACAGTTTGCAACTCCATCAATTTTCCTCTGTGTATCTTTGTTCGTAAGACTTGTATAGGAAATGTATGCCATGTATTGAATATGTAGATTTTGGTACCTTTGTTCTGCTATCCCCTACCTTACCCAACACTTTTGAGCTCTGGTTGCTTTTCAGATGTCAGCTGCTCATATATTAACAAAAGATTCTTTTCCATATATTGGGGGCAGAGGGAGCAATCAAAGAGTGGAGTTGCTTTATATATTTATTTCTCTTCCCACTAGTCCCTTATACTCCTTGATATTTCATCCTGTTTCATACTGTCTGTTATTATTTCTACTAGAGTATCAACAATAACTAAAAGTAGCAACATCTGGCAATCTCATGTGTCTGAAGTTTGGTCTTGTTTACCAAAAATCTTTGTGCAGCTGAGGAAAAAGATCAAGTGTGTTTTTACTCCCTGGGACTTTCAGAAGGTTCACTTTCCTTAATAATTTACAGGCTGATTTTTTTTCTTCCTTTACAGTGTTTACCACTCCTATTTATTTCTGAACATAGGTAGTCTGCATCTTTTCTAGACAGAAGATGAAGAGGACAAAGCTATCTGAAGTGCCTCATAGTGATTCTGTAACATAATATTTTTCCATCATCCCACAGGATCTTATTTGCTGTCCTCAGAACAACAGAAATTAATGTAATTTGTTGTTATGGCACAGAAGTAATTTCATTACGGAATTCACTTTTCTTTTCAGTGCTTGGCTCATAGTAAGATTTTCAGGATTTTTTTCAGTATGAGTGGCTTGTGTTATGCACAGATCTGTAGTATTCTTTGCATTTATATGTTGGCTATAACATATAGTGATCACTTTAACCTTCTGAAATGCATCACTATGTCATTTAGCAAGTATCCAAGTGAAGCCACCAACTGCACAGAGAGGGCTAAACAATAAGGGCCCAAGCTGTGGTTGTGAAATTCTTCCATTTCTTTTAACTTTGGCCATGTATTATTCAAATTTTAATTCCATTCCATTGCATATGGAGAAAAGATGTCTTTAGTTTCAGTCATACTGATCACACAACTAGAAACTATTTCCATATTGGGATTATTTTATCTGCGTGCAGGCAGACTTTAAGTATGTAACAGGAAAAACTTTGCCATACTCTAACAATGTTCTCAAGTTTTATGAAACATTACTGTTTTCATTGCTGTGCTTCTGGATTTTGAAAACATCATAGTAAAATTAATATACTTTCCTACATTAACTATATATATTGGGGGTGCCTAGAAAAATGATAGCATCTGCCTTAAGTTGTTTAATTTTTCATTGTGTGTATTTATGGATAATTGTTGGCCAGTATAACATATCACTTAATTATTGAAGACAATTTTGCTTTTTTTTTAAATAGGCTGCTTAGTACAGCAGTGTGCTAATACTAGACACTGTGATTCCATTTAAAATATGTAGGCCACTGCATTAAGAATGCAGTTTAAGCCTGACTGAGAAGTAGAGTGTTATTGCTTCCTGCAGAGCTCCCAGCTGACCTGTATGATTTACAGGTCGGAATTGGTTCTTAATGAACCTGTAGAGAATATGACAAGAATGACTGCAATTTGTCTTCTGGTGTCCAGTGAGAAGGAAGGCCCAGAGGATACTGGGGGAAAGAGAGGAGTCCAGTATTAGGCCTGAATGGACAACTAGGGGACAATAAAAGTTGACTTTGTTCCATGACTCTGCTATTAGTGTTCCCTGTTAAAATGGGTTTGCAAACTGTAATTAGAGTGAATGTTGTTATTCAAAAAAGAGTATTATGTCTCTTGTGTATAGGCTTATATACTTTAATTTTCTGGACAGATTTGTTCTGAATTCAAGTAAGAAGTTACTGTATTGGGTGTTTTTAAAAGTAGAGCTATATTTACTTTGTATCCATGCATGTATTTGATGGAGTGTTTATACTATTCCTGTCCACCTGAATGGTGCGTGGTACATTCTTCATGTTAGAGTTGTTGGGAGAATATGAAAGGAAGATGATGGGGGTAATAGTGCGTTTGTACATTAAAAGCTGTTTCCATTTTTAATTATAGGTGTGTGGGGTGTATCTAAGAAATCTGAATTCCAGGAAAAAGACTATTTCTATCCTAAACCATTTGAAAACAGAATAAAGCAGTTGCTGAAGACTGACTTTAACACTTGAGTTGTTTTCACCATTACAGTATTTATTTACTTTCAAAAAACAACTTGCTGCAGCACTTTTGCTTTCAGTTGGTTTCTGTATTCTGTATTTTCAATTAATTTATCACTTCAGAGCAAGAAGAATGATATGACAAAACAGAGTCCAAAAATATGTAGGAATCTGCCGTACTGCAGCTGTACATAAGGCCTTGTAAGCATTGTGTTTTCAGTTGTGATTCTTCAGGATCTCCAAAACTACTACTACTTTTTTTTTTTTTTTTTTCACTTCGGTATGTGGGAGTATTCAGTAAATGTAAGGAGTCAACTGTTACTCTCACTTATATCACAAACCTTCTGGATATATTGAGAGATAGTGGGAGAAGAAACCATACCAGGTTCTTGCTGAAATGCATTCTCACATGGCTTCTGGGTTTCCCACAGAAATATGTGGAAAGATTGTGCCAGATCTCATTATGGCAACAGGACTGGAATTTAAAATCTGCATCTTGAGGCTTTTTTACCTGTATTCCTTCAGGCCAGTGAATGACATCAGAAATGCAAGTAGCAGTGAATTTCATCCCCGGGAGATATATTTTGTGTACTTAGCTGACTATACCTTGCTGTATCACTTTCCAACTGTTGGTTTGGAAAAACATTTTTAGTGTGAGGGAATTGAATTATGACAGTTTAGAGGCTGTGTTACAAAAAATTGGCTGACAGTAACCACTGGAGAGATTGAAATTATGCTTATTGGCTTTGGCAGGATATGTGCAGATAATAACATTTCCCATAAGCTCCCTACTTCTGGTGCAAAAAGCTGCAGGTGGAGAAAGAATGTAGGTTGAGATATAATGAGCTGGGGACTCCTCTGATAAAATCTGGTATCAGTTGTGATCGTGGCTGCTTTTCAGTATCAGAGGAATCTTTTCTCAGGTTTTATCTTTCTGCAGGGTAGTCTGCTAAGACAATCTAATGTATTGGCATGTCTTTTCTTTGAGTGTTTTCAAAATGAAGCAGAGATATAATTGTCAATAATTTTGGTAGTTTGGGTTCATGTATGAATTCTGTTTCATTTTGTCCTCAACCTGCTATGAGCCAGAATTAGCCATTCTCGAGAGGGACTGGTGAGTAAAGTAGAGCAAGAGAGAAACCTCTGTTTATTATGAGTTCCTGCTATAAGTCATTTTACTTCAAAATACACAAACCTGATCATGTTGGAGAGTTCAATGACGTATTTTGGGGGACTGCCAGTAAATACATGAGGACTACATGAAAATCTTTTTGAATGCTTGTTCTCTTCCTTTGGCTTTGAAATTGCAAATTTTAGGTCTATTTCGTATTGTCTATAGGGTAGGTATTAGGGAAGCTCAAAGTTCGGATTTATGACTTATAAGAGTGTTAAAAACACAACACTTACTTAGTATCCTGACTGGCTATTTAACAACCCAGCAGCTTAGTGTTGCTGCTAAATAATGGGAAGCAACAACACAGGTATATTTTGCTTTGCTGGCATCTGATCTGAATACTGCTCTTTCAATTAATGAGAAAGTTTGCAGGTTTAATTTCTTTCATGAGCATTCTGAAGGCAATTTTTTTTTGGTCATGTTTTCAGTCTGGTACACCAACTTGTCTGTAATTTTCTGTGACTTTATTCTGTCATTTTATAGACTACTTTGGTCGTGTATATTTTAATACTTTGCGGCTCAGCGTTGCCTGTGAGGTGCACAGATTATTATGCAGGGCAGATACCTTTAAAAATTAATTGTAACGTCATTACTGCCTGACTACTTAAAGATAGAGAGAAGTTGCTTTTGAAGAACCTTGCTGTTTGTGAGGAGAGGATTTGAAAAACACCCACTTCAGTCAATTATTTGCATCCTGAAAAGTAATGTAGCTTTACAATTGCTCTCTCAGCTTTGCACCACTCCCAATGTTAGGAGCCCGGGGTGTTGAATATTTGCTTCTCTGCAGCTCATTTTTTGACAGAGATACCAGTTCTAACTTACAGCATTATTGCCATGGGTAGCATATTATTTTGATATATTTATGGCTAAATATTCTTTCTTCAAAGCAATTGAATGTCAAATCAGTAAAATCTGGTCCCACTGGGGTAAGACAAACAACTGGATGATTTGGTCTTCACACTTTATTCAAATACTATTCTTTTATCTTTTTATTATTATTATTGCTGACTTAAGACAGGTTATGAGAGTTTAAAATTTTTTCAGTACTAACAGGTACTGAGGAATGTAGGAATATGGTGTGTTAAAAAAAAAAAAAAAACCCGAAACCAAAACCGAACAACTTTGTCCCTTGGTATTTAGAGAGAAAATGTGCTTATTTTCTTTATCCAAAGCCTGTTTATTTATCAGTGCAATAAGCTGGAAAGGGTCTGAATTATGTAGGGACTGGACACTCAGCTGGAACTCAAATGCCTTTGATGACTAAAGTGCTGAGGGTGACATGTTAAAAACAAACAAAAACTAGGAGGATGAATTTACAGTTTTTCTGTCAGCCTTGTAACTCTGTGAACTAATTGGTTTGGTATATTCAGCTCCTAATCTTGATAATATTTGGTATCTCTTAATATAGTTTTAAAACACCTTGTGTAAAGAAAACGAGACTTTGCAGTTAGAGGTTATTATTGAAATGTCACAATGTTCTAAAGCCGGGGCCTGAGATTCAGTAGTGGTGAGTCTTTTGGCACGTTGCATAACTATGCATCTAGAAACACAGGATGAAGCAAATTCTGTGAAATTTTCTAGTCTTAGGAGGATAAAATACAGTAAGATCATGAAGTGGTTTTAGTGTGTGTAATAAGATAATAAAATCAACATGATATTTAAAAAGAAGCCAGTACAATGGCAGAAAAAAAGATGATACTTGAGTATGTGTTGGGATGGCAGGGAGAGAGAGTCAGCTTAAAACATACTAAAGTGTTATATATATATATATCTCATCTTCTGCTGGAGGTATTTAGAATCAACTGGATCTTGTGCCAAGCCACCACACTAGTCTGTCTTGGAATGCCTCCAAAAAGCAGAGCTGCAATAATCTGGTGGAAAAATAAATAAATAATTATATCACAAAAGTGTAGGTAAGCATTTCACTATCCTCTTGGGAAAGGCAATGCTTAACTTCATTGAGTTTTTAAGATGACAGAACACAAAGGATGGTAGGTCGTCCTTTAATGATCTGCTGATGTGGTCACTAAAGGGAAGATTAAGATCTGTGAACACAGAAAGGGCTCTGAACCTTGCTGAAAAAATTCACAGCATATTGCTTCTCTTCTCTGGGCAGCATAAGCAAATCTCCTGGTGACATCAAGAGCAAAAAAAAAAAAAAAAAAAGCCTGTTTCTTTGCCTTTTCTCGTGTCAGATATTTCTTAATATTTGTATCTTGTAACTGATTTTACAATGTGCGTAAATTCAAATTTTATTTTTAGTTAGCAAAGTTATATTTAGATAGACAGAGAAATTAATCATTGATAGACATCACTAATAAATGGGCACTTTCCTGAGCTGTGTGGCACTTGCTTGTCATTTTTTGGTATTCAGTCTTTAATCCCACTGGCTTTTTGAAGTCCAGAAGTTACATGTGAGAATTGAAATAACTATAACTCAAAAGCTGCATGGAAATAAGTATCTTCAAAACCGTCTTATATGCTGAAATTTGTTTTCCACAAGTGAGAGACAGAAAGATAGAATACATATAGTAGGCTCTGCAAATAATAAAGTCCTGTTCCTCATATGTTATGAAATATGTGAAATGCTGAAAATGTAGTATGTAATTTCACTGCATAAGTAAATGCATATTGCCTTAAAATCACTTTCCGTGTGCTTTCTGCTGCTCTTCTAAGCATAAGAACGCAGAATGGCCCATGCAATTTGAGTATTTTATATGACTGTAGTATCTCTAGTGAGTTGGAGAAGAAGACAGCAATCTCTACTCTTAAGTGGCTACATAATATGCAATATGGCCTGCCCTGCTTCAGAGTCTCTGAAATAAAGACCAGCTTTCTTTTTTGTATCCCTGGCATGTTCTCCTGAGGCCTCTGATTGTGATGTCAGTATTATTATAGAAGTTACTTCCTTTCTACATTACGCCATACAAGCAGTATATTGCCTTACTGGCTCTGCAGTGAGATAATTTTCACAAAATTGTACTGGCTTTTATTTTAAACAATAATTTCATTGTAAAAGATCTGCTTGGGAATAGCTTCAGGTTTAACTTGGGTAAGTAGCAATCTGAGTCAATGAAAATTTTGAAATTTGTTCCTGCATTACTAACTTGACAGATAAAATATAAAGCATGTAGGTGTAATTTCTTTGTCTTATTTCAGACATGTTTACACTGTTTTCCAAATAAAGTTGAACAAGAAACCAAATTACTACCTTGCCACAAAGTTGAGCAAGGCAGGCAACCTAGAATCTGTTAGAGAAGCTTGGGTTATCTTACGTTATGTTAGCAAAAACAATTAGGTATGCATCTCTTTTCTTTTGTTTGTTGTTTTGTCTTGTACAACTAAAAAAACCCAGCCACAACACTTAAAAAAAAAAAAATGACAGAACCCACAAAAATCTTGCTGTGTGTAATCTGTCAATATTGCTGTTACTCTCCTAACTGTAAGCCCAGAAAAAGCTTATAAGGCAGGAATATGAGGCAGTCTAACTGGCAGCCTAAAGGCATGTATATCCTTGTATAACAGGAATGACCTAGTTCAGTGGCAATATCCTTTCTCTTTTAAAAAAAAAAATAATTATCATATGTTGATAGAGATATTTGTGTTCCTAGTATCCTGGTGACTATCTTATTGGTTTCCTGTTTTCATGCTTGATTACTCTGTTCTTCCAGAGCATCTGCGACTTGAGCTGCACAACCTGCTAAGTCTGACCTAATGTCCTGGAACTCTCTAATTGCAGCACTATCATTTAGATTTTTATGATAATCTGGAAGGGGTAAGGGAGCTCCACTACTGTTCCTGTATTTCAAATTTGCTTCTTCTCTATGGCTTTACTCATTTGGCATCAACATATATGTCATATTCTTTCTTCTCTTGTTTGGTTGTAAACTCCCTTTTGTCTCTGCATTTTTTACAAATTATTTGTAGTTAGTTGCTAAAATTATTTAAATATTTAAATATTTTTTGTACCTAACCGTCTCAGAGGTTGGGTCATTGCACCAAGGAGAGATTAAATAAAAGTAACTTTCATCTTACATGACTACAGTACTATTTTTAAAAAAAAGATAAATAGTCTTGGTATAATAGTAAATGCTTTTTTGCAACATTCTTTCTAAATATAAGAAATTCTGTGGGAAAGGCTATATAGCATCTTGGGCTGTCTTCTTTTTTTTTTTTTTTCTTTTTTTTTAGAAAAAATATTCTACCTCACTGAATTCCTGGCACTAAGCTCTGCAGTCTAGGAAGTTCTGGTTTAAGCTATAAAATATTAGCAGTATCCTTTAAAATAAAAACTGAGCAGAACAAGTTACTTTTTTCCTTCTTAATAAAATATATCTTGAAAACTGATAATGATCCAAATGGGAAATTTGATTCCAGTCTCCTTTGAAGTTAAATAAGAGCACGAGAATCACCTCTCGCTTTCCAAACTCTTTTCTTAATATTGTAATGTAGCAACCATAATTCTGAGAGGGCTTTCTTTGAGTAGGAACTGCACAATAGATCACAAGATACAAGTTTAGGAAGCTGCAATGTAACATTCAACACAATGGGTTTATGCTAACTTATATGAGAAAATAATTTGTTTATAAAACATACCCATAATGGTGTCATCAAGAGGTTAGTCCTCTTAAAATGTCTTTAAAATTCTTTTGAATAGATGATGGTATAGCATCTACCAAATGCTTATACTTTCCTTCAGTTCTATAGAGGTGATTGTATATATATATATATTCATTACTAAATTAAAATTTAAAAAAATTACTTCATAAACAGATCCTTTTGTATAATTTAACTGGAGTGGTATAATAAAGATTATTCTACATACCATGACTTAATAAGCTTTTATGAACAGTTTCAGTAGCACAGTTCTGAGACTGCTATTAAATCTAGTAACATTAATGTAGAAATGTAATTAGTGGAGGTGTAAGTTGCAATAGTTCTAATCATAATTTTTCTTCGGTGTGTCATTAGATATCTACTGATGATCCCACACATTCTGTGTTGTGGCAACTAATCATAAAAACATGAGACTTATAAGACTGTTTAGGAGATACGTACACTCAATATCAGAGATATAACAAATTATATTTTTTTGTATGCCATTTTTCTGGCACTCTGACTCATTGATCAAGTCTGCTTATATATGAGTGTGATTATGGTTTTGTTTGTTTTCTAGGAATTACTAGGAATGCAATTCCCTTAAATGTATCCACACTCATTATTTCTCTATTTGCTAAGTTCAAGAGAAGGTGTTAGCACCCTAGTTTGTTAGCAAGACCGTTTAGATGAAATGCCAGTTTTGTGATTAGGAAAAATAAATTGCTGCAAATAGCCCTGAATATGTTGACAGTGAAGCAACACAAAAAAGTGTCTTTTTGGTGTATAGTTGTCATCCTCTGAAGGAGTTTGTATGGTCAGATGACTAAAAAGGAAAAATAAAATAAAATCTTACATAATTTAAAATAAAATGTAGTGGTGGATTCCTTAGAGATTGCTATTAATTAATATGCAGTTGGTATATTTTAGCATAATGGTTGCAAGTTGTTGGAAAATTATTTTTATTTGGCCTTATTTTCTTTGTAAGATCCATTTAAAAGTAAGAGGAAAGTTTCAGGTGCTGTATGACTTGCAGTAATTTTAAGCCAGAACTATTGTGATAAAGCTTTGTTTTAACTATTCACAAATTATTGTATTAGTCTCATCTCTGATCATGTAGTTGAAGTTTAATTTAATTTTTCTGTCTTCAGTGAGTGCAGCTGAAAAAGAAAAAAATCAATTAAAGGGTAACTTAGTTCTGGGAATACAGATGGTGGCTCTGTTTAGTTTTAAGGAAATGAATCAGCATCCAAGACATTCATCTTCACAGTATGTGTAAATTCAAAATATATGGCTTAGAAACAAAAGATGTTGCTGCACTTTAATTGCTCAGTTCTGCCCTTTTCTCTTCGACCCAGTTGATCTCCCTTGCAGCCAGTGTGTTTTGCTTTGTAGCCGTATATAGTTGGCAATCCCCTCTGGGTTTTCTCTGGGGTTCAGTGTTATACCTCTGGGCAGAGAACTAGCTCCAGCTCATCCCAGCCATTGTCTCACTTCTTTCAAGTTCCCAGTTTGGTTTCCAGTCCTTTTAAATGCAAGAGACTGGCCAAGCTGTACTACAGTAAATAAATTGGGGATAATAATTTTAATCTTATACTTTACTTGTATTTTATGTGGGTGCTGTTGTTTCTATGGAATACTGACTGCATCATCTTTAACATGGGAATGGGTGTAATGGGACACTTGGCAGCACAAGTCATGCTTTTCCAACTTGACGGATCCCATAGTTTAGTGGCAACAGGGAAATGGAATAGTACTGGGATACTTGGGATTCTCAGTGGGTATCTTGGGTACTAGGCCAGGAAGTTTCTTCTGACCTGTGAGACCGGTTTGGAAACTAGCTAAATTAATCATGGTGAAGCGATTAGTGGGTTGCAGGGGAGAAGGGAAGAGATGCAGCATGAAGGTGCAGAGATCCCTGAAAGCAAAAATGGAAGATTTCATCTGATCCAGCAGAGCTGAGATAGGAAGTGTGAACAGCAGTGGTTAAGTGAGGCAGTGAAACAGCTGATTTTTTTGGTAACTCTTGCTCTGGACAAGCTAGTTCAGTTTTCAAGCAATGATTGCTCATTCCAAATGATTGCCTTCTCACTTTATACTACATAGTGTTATCTGTAGTTTATTTGTACATACACCTTGAAGATGAGCACAATGTTAATATTCTGGGAAAAGTGGTAAATGTAGCAAATTACACAACTGTGTTTGAGCACAGACCTAAGCACAAGTTAAGTCAATTACAGTATCATCCTAGCCAAAGACTGTAGTAGAAGTTTTGGAGTGGATTTATGGCACAAAACCAACCCAACAACAAAACTCAGCAGCAGCAAAAACACTGAAAAGAATGAAGAATCTTCCTTTTGGAATATTGCTGGGAAATCAACTCAAAGTTAATAAATAAATAAAGTAGGGAAAATATATTTTCTTTAAAAAAATCAGGCTACTTTTGTTATACCGTAAGCCATTGTCTTACTGCTTTTATCTGTCTGAAAAAGTCTGAAATTATATAATTTTGAAATTGCCTTATCTAACTTGTGTCTTTAAATCTTACAGAGCAGCCACTGTTACTATTTCATTGTGTTATAAAATTGTCCTGTTTTTTTTCCATCTGGTAGTCTGCTGGTTTTTATAGTTGTATATCCTTTTGGCTAAATCATACAAATGTAACGAAAACAGTAGAACAAGCTAAAGCAGCCCAGCATGTATTCAGTCAAAAATCAAAAGTTGTCAGTAAGCTGTAGAAAAAGGATGCCTAAGCTTCTGTTCAATCAGCTATAAAAGACAAGAAGACAGAATCAATGAATTATATGAATGTATAAACGGAAAATTAAAAACCCAGATCTACTAAGGGTAGATGAATCTTATTGTAAATTAATTATTAGTAATATGCACTCATTGGCAAGCTAAAAGCAGTCTATGGATTAGGAGCTATTTCCCATTTCAGACGTACTCTACTCTCCTGATGCATACTCTAGTAGTTGCATAGCAACCTATTATAATGTTTACATTTTTGTGCTTTTACAGCTAGAAACAGTAGAGTTTAGGACAGCACATGTGTTGGCAGTGACATCTATTTCTGGAGAAGAAACAGAACTACATTAGCAGGTTGCTTTAAATTCTGCTTATTTTTTTCATTTCAGAGTGCTACTGTTTAGTGTTTGCATAATATGATAAAGGGATTTGTGCTTCCCTCTACATATGCCACATTTCTCAAGGTTTAGTGTGGTTTTCTGAGGAACTGTGGCTTCAAACCACTGTCATTCTTCATGGCACCACTGAGCATCTTCCATATTTCTCTGGTAATTATGTTGCTCTTTAGCTCATGACGCTAAACAGATGTGGTGACTCAATAATTCTGTGAAGACAGTAGATTAGGAGACCTTCTCAATTATGTGCCTTGTGCTACAACATAAATATTGATTACTTTTAGCATTAGATTGAAACAGTTGATTAGCTTTTCTTTGATTACATTTGTGGTCACCATTTTTATGTGCAACATTTTTACAATTCCTGTCACTAACATACGATGAGTTTTGAAACTGCTGGCTTAACATGAAAGGAAGATCGGAAATAAATCTAACCTATGTGGTATGGTTGGTTCATACACAACAAAAATGTTGGTTTTTCTGGATAAGATTCTCTGCCCAATACAGAAAACTGTGCATTCATTAATTAATTAAATATAAACCATCATGAGTGAATATAGGATTACAGATTGTGAGGATGTAAAGAAGTCGTCTTACCTTAAATTAATTGTGAGGGTAAGTAAAGTAAACATTTAAAGCGTCCAGTATTCTGCTACAAAGGAGATATAAAAATAACTACATCATCTTTGACCTTTCAAAGTCTTTGAATTATTAGGAAATATTAATGTTTCTATTTTGTCAGCTTTTAAATTATGTACATTAATATTTACACTTGGGCTCTATGTTGGTAAAGCACTCTATGGATGAGGATAAATGTTACTTAAGTGCCTACATGAAATAAATATCCTCTTTAGTCCTTCCAGAAGCACACCTGCATGAAGATTACACGCCCTACAGCCACTGAAATACTTGTTAGACTGGAATCAGTGTAGCTTCATTCTACATGATTTCTGTTGCTGTTTATTTTTCCAGTGCATTTGCTTTATTTATTCTTGTGGTGCTAGTGTTATTTGAAGTTACTACGGCAACCTGTCACCATCTGCTATTATAAAGTATGGTGGGATTTAGTTGCTAGGTGTTGAAGTTTGTCATCTTACTCATGTGACCCTAATGTTTTTCAGATGTTTCTTTTCCTGTACACGCTGCATCCACAGCTAATATGCACTTTAACAACAGTGGAAAAGCTTCCACATTCTTTTCCCTTGACCTTAGAAAGCCCTATTTGTTTTACAGAATACATCTATGATCCCTTTTGATGTATTTTGTATATACTAAACCAAAACAGCCTTTCTTTTACCTTAGCCACTGTTTTGCAGTGTTTTTACTAAAGCCAGGCAGCATTATAGTTCATATTAATTATGGGTTTTTTAAAGTGGTCAGGGAGTTTGAACGTTTCCCAAGACATTCTCTCCTCTATCTCATTTTCATTTGACTACCTATTTACTTGTGTTCCTGCTCCCAGTAGAAGTACAATGTTCATACTATCGATTTCCTCATTACCCATTTTTGGAAAGGCTGTCAGCCAGTTGGTTAATTCAACAATTAGAATTCAGTGCTGTTTCTGTTCTGGGTTCTTTTACATTTAAATGGAAATGAATGTTTTTAAGTTGGAAAACATTTTATTAGATCTCTTCATAGTAGTCCAGTGCATTCAGAGTTATAACATATTTCTGTTAATTTTTTTGTTAGTATATTCTTTAATCAGTTGAGTGTTTACTTTGATACATATTTTTTATGCATTTGACATTTGACCTAGTTCTAATCAGCCTTTTCTACAGTGACACACAGGATAAATTCTAACAAGCCTAAGCACAGCTGAAATTACTTGTTAGGATTCTATCTGAAGAACTTCACCTTCTCTGCCACAACCTTTTTTATACTATTCAATCCCTACATTAAAAGCTTGACTTAATGAAATAAATTTTTGAATTGTGAGCATTACACTATTGTGTTGGTAGGCAGTGCTTGATTCTGAATTTCCTGTGTCTGTCTAGTGAGCATGCAGTCTGCATTCAAAGTGTAACAGATCATTGAACTTACTGTATTTTCAAGCAGTTTATGCTCCTTTGCACATTCTAGTAAGAGGTACTTAAACAGCGTAGGAGAATTTAAGTGAATACATAGAGATATTTGCAGATTTGATCACACCTCTTTATAGTCCCATGTTACGCTTATGTTCTGCCAGTGAGAATGGTGTTGCTGGGAGCATCTGAGCACTTTAAAGATCTGAGGCTGCATCTGAGAAGTGAATCTTTATTGCTGGCGTTTGGGGATTAGGAGGGAGGGGCAAGCTTTTAACCTATAAAAAAGCTAGCAGTTAATTTCTAATAGTGGAGATTGCTGGCAAGAAAATTATTAAAGAACAAACAGCATTTGTGTATTTCCTGCTTTACAGTTCCATGGAAATGATGGAGGAAGTATTTGTAGCAAGCCAGCTTTATTATCACCTTTTTTTTTTTTTTTAAAAAAAAAAAAAAGTATCATTCAGTCCCACTGATGTGAATTAATTTGACAGGTTTGGTGTGAGGTACTGGCCAGCAATATGTGATCTTTCCTTATGGCTCTCTTCAGTAATCAAGGCATATCATCTGTTAATTTTAAAACCACTATGCACAGTTACTAAGAATAGGCATTCACGTTCTACTATAATCACAGATATAGCTAGACACATTTCAGAAGTTGGTTTCAACAAAAGAAATAACCTTCTTAAAGTCTTTATGCCTTTAATCAACAAAATGTATCCATTCAATGCTTCTAAAGAAAGGTTGCTTATTTCAAGAAGTGATTATTTAACATGAGTATAGAAATGCATTCTGTGGCAAATGTTTAACTACTAAAAATACAAGCTATCTTTCGTGTACAATTCTCTAACTTCTGTCAGTAATTTCTTTTTTTTAAATCAAGACATCAGAAGAAAAAACCCACACAATTTAATTATGGAATTCTTTGCAATTCATTATTACTTTCAGCTATACATTCAACATCACAGAAAAGACTTGTCTGATCCTTAACTGTAAAAGTGAACTACTACAGCAGGAAAACCAGCATTTCTTTTTAGAAGAGCATCAGTACCCGAGAACACACGATTCCTTACCTGAAAGCTTTTGGTTTATCTGCAGAAAATGTGTCTTCTTAGCCTTGAAAAGTAGGCAAGGCTCTCACTGGCACTAGTCTTACTCCAAAAGAAGGCATAATAGGTCTTTTATATTGTAATTTTCACTGTTTATGTGCAAGAAGTGTGCTGGGTCTGCTCATGTAGGAATAAATAAATAAAAAAAGGCTGTACAAACTGAACAGCAGCTAACATATGAAAGTAAAAGACCTCTAGTGGCCATAACCTGAAGTTAAAGAAAGCTTCTCTTTAAGTGATAGACAAAATGGTTGGGTACGTCAAACTGCAGCTAATAGTTTGGTACTGTGTGTTTTTGTTGCCTTTCTGATGTAACAGAACTATAAAGTGTGTTAAAGAATCTAATCAGTACCAGGTGGAAATTAAATTCTAGACAGAGAGGCTTGAGAGTCCCTTGTATCAATTCTAAAGCAGTATGATGAAAAGATCCAAGTAAATCCAGAAAATTATTTTGCATGTTGCATCTACTTCATAGTCTCTTATTTTAATAAAATCAAAGCAGTTAAAGTAGGTTCACTTTTAAAACAATAATTAAGACTTCAGCAAATTAAAAGATATCAATAAGAGGGATTCTTCCCTGTCTTAAAAACTGCAAATCATTAAGCTCACTATTTTTGTGTGAGAGGTAAGTGTCTTTGTGACTTTCAATAAATTACAGTCAAAACCTAGGATTATAAATCACTTCATATCTTTCAGCATTTCTGCTTTAGGAATTGAGAAACATAAGATATTTCCTTTTGAGGAAGTTTGAAAGAAGTTTTGAGAAATGAATTTAATAGTATTCTATAGAAGTTTTACAGAGCTGTAATGGTTACTAAAATGCCTGCAGAACGTAAAAACTATCCTTTCTTGCACTATTTTTTCCTGTGAATATATGTGTTTCTAGAATGATTAGAAAATTTTGATGCTAATATATTTTCTTCCCCTGAATTCCTAATTGAAAAATCCTAGGCAACATTACATGCCATTTAGGATTCTTAAGGTAATATTGACTTGTATTTTATATATAAAGTTTTACATATAAAGTGTGTTTCCATGTAGCATTTAATAAATGATGCAACTTTCTCACCAGAGCCTACCCCTTGTCTGGGTAGCTTTTGAATTATCCTTTTTGAGTTCTTTGTATGTTTCTTTCATCTGGGCTTGCAAAAGTTTGAATATTATTTTTACATACATAGAAGGGCTTATTATACATTTAGGGTAGTTCAACTTCAGAAATGTAATCTAATATCTTGAGTAATCTGCATGTGTTGATTTCTGTCTGGTTTTCTTTCAGAGTCACTTTGTGGCATGCATGACAGCAATCTTAAACCAGATGAACAACCAGCATTATTCAGTTTACACTGAAATTTTTCAGACTAGTTCAGAACTAGTGGTGAGTACAAAATAATAATGGAGGTGATAATTCTAAATATTTTATTTCCTTTGAAAAACCTGTAGTATTGTTTTGAGTATCTTGTCTGATTCTCCCTAGAATGGAGTCTGTTGCTGTATGTTTTCTGCCTCTAGTATATAATAATCAAGAATAAATAATGGTATCTTTGTGTTATACTGTTCTGAGGAGACAAAAATACCCCCAAACCAACCAAACAAAAAAACCCCACAACAAACCAAAAAACCACAACAAAACTAACCCTCAACTAATTGAACCCTCCCTCCCCACTTTGCACGTGGTGATCCATTTCTACTTTTCATTTTCACTATTGAGTCTACTCCTGGTCCAGCTCATGTTATATGCTAAATGCAGTAAATGCCTTATTCTTGCAACGTATCTTTTTATTCCAGTTGTTTCAGGCATAATTTAACTTGGAGTATATTCTAGTTTGTACCACTAGTCACTATGTGCTAGAAAGTTTCAGTAGTTCTGTGTCTGTTCTTTTATATTCCTGGCATAACTCTGAAATAAGTCTGGCATTGGCAAAGGTTTTGATTACACCATCTACAGTTTGTCCATGGAAGTAATATTTTCAGTTGGCAAGATTTGTCCATCTTCCTTTCTTTCTTAAAGTCAGAGTGGTGGATTAACTGAAATGCTAACAGATCAAATCTTGGGTAGCCCATGCAATTCTTCATTTGCTTTAGTTTAATTGCCAATGTAACAGTACTTTAACATAATTTCAGCTTCCAAGCAGTTTTGGAACTTGGTCCCAGAATTTTTAGTAATCCTTAAACTACTTGAATAGTTCTGCAGAGGAAAAAAAAAGTTAAAAAATACAACACATGATTATTTGCTGTTCTTAAAGGCATTGGTTTGTTGTCGTCTTTTTTTCCGTACCATAAGTATGTGTCAGTGAAGATTATACAGTGATCTCTAAATACTTCTAGGAAAAGAAATAGTGTTTGGGGTTTTTTTGAAAACTTTCTCAGTGCCTTCAATTTTTATTGAAAATACTAAATTTAGACTAAATGAACTAAACAGAAAATCCTATGTTTTTCAAATCTATTAATTCTTTATGCATTGTGAGACTGTTTTGCTAATTAATAAAAAATTTAACAGCTTTACTTCCAAGTACAATAACTTTTTCTTTCCCTTCATTTATGGCTTATCTTTTCTTAACAAGCCAAATGCAAGGATTTTTAGCTTTCATTTGGAATCTGAGACTGCTGCTTTACAGGACTTCAGTTCCAATCTCAGACTTACTGATATCACCAGGAATTTTTCCATTAACTTCACTGGGAGCAAAGTGGAACACTCCATCTTAGTTCTTTAATCACAGCAGGAACAGGTAAACTTTTTATTACACAGTAACAGACTTACTGTGTTTTGTTGTTTCAGGACTTCTTGATGGAAACATTCATAATGTTCAAGGATCTCATTGGAAAGAATGTTTACCCTTCAGACTGGATGGCAATGAGCATGGTGCAGAACAGGTAAAATCAGGCTGGAGAGTCAGTGCTTATGTTCCATGTTTGTGGAAAGTGGACTTGTTTCATATCTTATAAGAAGTTTTGCCATACGATCTAAGATGATTATATCATTTGAGTTTGAATGCCAAGGAGGTCATAATCTGAAATAATTTACTGACAATCATTAAATAGCTAGTTGCCCGTGCTTTATGTATGCTTACAATGGAAAGGGGAAAAAAAATGTATTTAACAATAAAGTGGAAGTACGTAGTTTGTCTCCATGTTGACAGCCTGTAAAAGGCTTAAATGTATGATTTCTGCACAAAGTTAGAATGTCCTCACTAATAAGTCAGCAAGTTCATTGTCCTGCAGGGGTTAACAAACACAATTTTCTTTTTGAACTGATATGGTTGCTTGGATTACGAAAAGGTCTGATGATAAGACCAAATCTTTGAGCACAGCACAGTATTTGTAGGAGGAGTTTGGATCTATGATGCTTACTTTGGCTCTCATCATTGAGGAAATGTGTTGCTATACTATAGATTGTTTGGGGTTCCATCATGATTGGTTACTTCAAACTCGGATATATTCCCTCTGTAGATCAAGATGGTATCTAAGCAAAAGTTTGTATGCTCAAATTTCTCATGCTCCCTATTGCTTGCTCTATGAGAGCTTGCTCTTAATAAGAAATCTTTGAGTACTCTTGTTAAATTGACTGAAGGAAATATCTTGTGGACGTAAACTATGCAGATTGTACACCTTTACTCACAGCTATAATATGTCTGTTTTGGTTTTACCATAAATGATGGTGGGATAAACAAAATATCACTTGATCTCAGTTAGGCCACAGGACCACTGTTGTCTTCGCATTGCAAGTAGTATAAGTGAAATTTCACATTATATAGATTTTGCTGCTATATAAGCTCTTTTCAGTTTATCGTTTCCATATCATATGATACTGAATTGGGAAAAAAAAATTGTCTTTGTGCACCTCCACCATTGATAATGATTTTAGACAGCTGGCTTGAGCCAGCATATCACAGATGGACTCCTTCAGAGTATCTTTGAAATATTGCTTGTTTGAAGAGGAAGAAAATGTTCCTCCCTTGAGGTGTGAGTTTTATTGTTTATTATGGGCATCTGTTAGAAATGAATGTTTTTGACAAAAAGGAAAGGCTAGTATATAGGGTACAGAATGGTCTATGGGAGGATTTATTTATTTATTTCCTAATAATTGTTCCTCGCCATTCTGTGGTACTGACTCTTTTCTTTTTGTGTCTCTAGTCTGTAACAGAGGAAAGCAAGGGAGAGTTGGACTGAGAATGCAAAGTAAAACATATGACTACTAACAAAGTTAGTTGGTTCAATTTATTTGTGGAACTTGTAGGTGAGGAAGATTTTCCTCAAAATTTGAATATGTAGAGATTTTACAAGCATCTGCATACGTAGAAGAAATTGAACAAAAAAGCAGCTGTGTGCATGTGACCGCCTTACGTTGTGGATTCTTGTTGGTGCTTTAAGAACCGAAGCTGCAGGCGGCTTCAGCCTTGAGCAATTAATTCCTGACCTTGGGTGAAGATAAAATGAAAATAAAACAAAGCATACTAATAATCAAGAATGTGTATGAGACAAGATAAGGGATGAGTTCTGTGCTGTAATCAGTAAGCAGTCAGAAGTAAAATAATGGCTCGTGAACAGGTCGAATTATCCAGTCACATCAATTGTTTAGGCACGCGTTCACCATGTGGGTGATAAGCGGTAACAAATCAAAAGTGAAAGAATGCGTGCTTGGAGAGTGCTGGAGAAAAAAAGGATATATAAGCAGTGCAAAGCTTCAATAAAATGCTGATGCCTGAACACATCTTGGTATTGGTCATTTCATCCGCTGCAGATTCTGTTTTTTATTTTCTAGGTCTCCTCTTCATACTTAGTGGAAATCATGGCTAAAAATCTCACTGACAGAGATCTGGATTTGGGGAAAAAAATTCAATTCACTTACATTTATTTATTTGAGTGTTACCTTCGGGGCCGAACTTAATCTTGCTTGTTGTTCTCAAAGAAAGTCTTTGAATTTATGCACTGGTTTGGATTCTGAAGTGAATATGGTTTTTTTTTTTTTTTTTTTTTTTTTTTTTTAGAGCAAGGCTTCTGTTGGTGAGGTGGATTTTGATCACTTGTACTATCATTTTTTTTAGTTTTGTGGAAATGACAGTAACATTGTTTTCTGGAAGTCACAGAGAGACTAGTCTAAGAATTTAAAGTCTGAAAGATGCATAGCTTTCAGTTAATTTAGAAGTCCACTGATGCTGTTTATCTGAAATATCACGGTTATGTAATTTTTCTCTTCCAGTTTTATAGTATTGGAAAGGAGAAAATAGAGGATACTTAAAGTTGATAATCTTCTGTGAGTGTTTAGTCTTGAAGAAAAGATTTGCTAAGCAAATTTACAGCATTATGATATAAAATTTTGATATCAGATACATTTTCATCTAGGATATGAACGGAATGATGTTAAATGAAAAAGTTTTCTTTTACATGTTTCATGATTCAAAGTGAGGATTATGGTTCTAATGGGTAGAGACAATGACAGTGAAGCCTCAGGTGCCTAAACCTCACTTTGTCACTCGTACACTAGTGTTCATGCAGAGAGATTGCTAACCCCTCTTCTGAGGTGGGCAGATACATACATGCTTATGTATGTGTTCATTCCAGGTAGGACTTTGTAAATTTTATTAGTTTCGTCCTACTTGTTGTTCTGTCTGAGCCACTTTTTGGCCTATAAATGTAAAATTGAATTCAAGTGCACATTCTGTTGCAAGAACATTATGTTGCTGCTGCTGCAATTTGCAATTATTTTTAATGTAGCAATGATTAATCTTAAAAAGTATCAGCTTACTACTAATGTAACCCAACAGTCTTCCATTGTATGTAAGCATATCAAACCTTTCGTATGTAAAACTCTTTCTCTTAGCCAGAAAATGCTGTTTACATCTGCATTATTCACAAGTATAGGATTTTTTTTATTCTATGTGGGCATGGGAAGTATCAATCCTTGTTCAAAGAATATGCCTTTGGGGCTTGGGGGTTCACCTGCTGGTATCTATATTGCCTCAGTTATTGACAACAGAAATTAATTTGTGGTACTGTACATTTGTTGATAATGCCTTCTAATGACTCTGAACTCTGTGAGACAATTGGGTCCCGGCAGGCTTTGTTGCTCTGTCTTATTGTACATTGAACAAATCAAATTAAAATATTTAAAGAAAAAAGTCAGTATTTAAAAAAAGAAAATGTTTAGAAGCTACTTAACAGCACTTCTGTAAATGCATTTGCTTACCCAAAGTGGCTTGGCACTATTTATACTCTTTGATTATAGAATCAATCATAGAATCATAGAATAGATTGGGT